>NC_088229.1:11119709-11126305 GCF_036934945.1 Oncorhynchus masou masou | reverse complement strand
TGGGCGGTCTTCCGTCCAAACTCTACTTAGTACATGGGTACACCAAAACGATAACATTTCTACAGCCTATCTGAGAGATTACGTATGTATTTAAATCAAACATTGAAACAGCACCAAATACAGTGCAAGGGGTTTGATAGAGTTTAGCTTGAAAGACTATTCAATTTAACTGACGATAAAACCACATACAGTACATTATGTTCCTAAAGAAGCAGTCAAATCTTTCTTGCTTTATTTTTAGGTTAATGCTTAAATGTACGCCTTGACAACTGTGATTTAGAAATGTTTTTTATTAACCTCTTACTACTCAGAACATTCATAGAAGGATGGTAGACTGCAGCGATAGCTCAGAGGTCTAAACGCTGGATGGCTGGATGAATGAACTATTGGAAAAAGTCAGAGGGACTGATGTAGTATTTGGGCTTTTGTAAAGTTTTTGCATTATGTTTTATACACTGGTCTTAGACTATACCTTCGAACACCAAAACCTTAGGTGGCTCCATTGCTAGTAAAGAGTGTTACACTGTATCAACAAAATGTGTTTTTGCATCATCGTAGTCCATAGGAATTATGTAAATGAAATGACATACAATTGACTAATTTTCTTGTCCTTGCCAACATACAGTGTTCCAGATGTACTGTAACTACTTTAGGTATCATCGGTTCTCTCCCTTTAATATGTGATTCTGTCTGTTTTTATTCTTTTTTTTTTAACAAGAGCCTTGAAGCTGTTCTATATACAGTAGACCGATGGGGGCCAAAGACTCCATTTTAGTATATTGTACACCAAGTGGTATAGAATACAAGTATATACACTTTATCCAAACGCAATGTAATAGACCAATTTATCTCCGGGCATAAAGCTAGCATTATTCACAAGCAAAGGTGCTTGGTCTGACTTTGGTATTAATTTGTAGTACTGTATCCTGTGACCAAACGAGTCACTCTGCTTATTCAGTCGTCTCCGTCACCTCTGGAGCTCAGAAATGATGAATATAACAGTGAGAGACAGTGCCACTCTGTTAGACAGGAATTTGGTGCTGAAGTACAATAATACTTCACAAGTGCTTTTGATTACCCAAGGTTCATTTGTATGCAGCGAGGGATGGAAGGTTTTTATTAAAATGTAAATTAAAGGGATTTTCCAGTTGCTCATTTTTATATTTTGACATGACAAAGTTCTGTATATGTGGATCTACTGTATTGGTGTTTACATAATGTACATAGCCACCGTTCGCTGAGCTCCGTGTCACTGTGGCATTGTTACGTCACTGTGGCATTGTTACGTCACTGTGGCATTGTTACGTCACTGTGGCATTGTTACGTCACTGTGGCATTGTTACGTCACTGTGGCATTGTTACGTCACTGTAGCATTGTTACGCCACTGCCTGCTTTTGATTTTCATGTTAAGACACTGGATGTCATGTACACTAACTGTAAAGGTGACAGCTCCATGAATGATATGGGGAGGGAAAGTCACCTCAGGAGCCACATGACACCTATGGATTCTTGGACTCATCTGTTTTATAGATCACTGCATTATTAGAACATTCTATAGATTCACCTCTGAACTTGGAAACGGTTTGCTGTATGTCCAATGGTAGTGCCGTGAACATGTTACAATTATTCACATGTGATTGTTTTGACACTGTTATACTACTACATAATGTTGATTGTTACATAGTATTTATCAGTTGTATATGTTCAAATGGTGGGTTTGCTTTTAGAGAGAAGTGTCAATTAACAAAGCTGCTTTGTGGAAAATAAATACCATTGGTTTACAATAAGTTTAATTGTTAGAAAAATGAAAATAACTTTTCATAATAGCTCTTTTCAACGAATGAAACAGTTTGTTTACATCATACCAGTTAAGAGGTGCTGTTTTCTTTCTAGCAAAAACATACATTTTTGCCATTGTCAAGAGTGGCACTGGGGCTAAAACAATATCCTACATAGTGTGGGAGGACTGCACCTAAAAAGGCTGGAGACTCATAAGTAATCGAAGAGCATGTATGTATATGTCCTGACCAAAAGATGAGTCAGTGGTAGGGTTCACTTGACGTTGCAGCACAGCAAGATTCTCAGTAGACGGGGGACATGGGATGTCTGGAACAATGACCCCATTGTCAGTGTTTCCAGATTATCCTCCTGATAAAGCAGGTCCTCCACCTGAATCTGAAATGCTCAAAATAAACAAATCTGTATTTGTGACGATAAATGTAAAGGAACCTAATCTCTGTGGTTGTGTAGGATCTCTGTGTTAGGCTAACAACCATATAAATAGAATGAATATAATGGGCTTGAATTGCCAGGGTTAGAGGTTCCATTCTATTTCTATGTAACAGCCACTCTATGACATCAGCAGCCATGGAGATAGAACGTGTGTCATCTCTATGATGGCATCTCTATGATGTCAATTTACCAATATTACGACCAGGAATACGACTTACTCGAAGTGGATCCTTTGTTCGTACCTCCACCCTGGTCATAGGATCTAATCCCAGAGGCCGACCCAAAACAACATGGTCGCCGCAGGAGAGGCAGACAGGGCGGCCTACAGGTCAGGCGAGCACACCATCCACCACTTCTGATTATATTACTCGCCAATGTCCAATCTCTAGACAACAAGATGGACGAAATTAGGGTACAAGTTGCCTTCCAGAGACACATCAGAGATTGTAACATTGAGGTTTCACGGAAACATGGCTCACTTGGGATATGTTTTCAGAGTCGGTACAGCCACCAGGTTTCTTCATGCCTCGCATGAAACATCTCTCTGGTAACAAGAAGGGTGAGGGTGTATGCCTTATGATTAACAACGCATAACAACATACAGGAAGTCATTTTGTTCACCTGACCTAGAATTCCTTACAATCAAATGCCGACCGCAATATCTCCCAAGAGAATACGCTTCGATTATAGTCACAGCCGTGTATATCCCCCCCAAGCAGATACCTCGACGGCCCTGAAAGAACTTCACTGGACTCTATGTATACTGGAAACCATATATCCTGAGGCTGAATTTATTGTAGCTGGGGATTTTAACAAAGCTAATCTGAGATCAAGGCTTCCTAATTTCTATCAGCATATCGAATGCGCTACACAAGCTGGTAGCATTCTGGACCATTGCTACTCTAAATTCTGCGATGCATACAAAGCCCTCCCCGCCCCCCTTCGGGCAAATCTGACCATGATTCCATTTTGTTGCTCCAATCTTATAGGCAGGAACTAAAACAGGAAGCTCTCATGCTCAGGATTATCCAATGCTGGTCTGACCAATCGGATTCCATGCCTCAAGATTGCTTCGATCACGTGGACTGGGATATGTTCCAGGGCAGCCTCAGACAATAACATTGGCATATACGCTGACTCGGTCAGCGAGTTTATTTGCAAGTGCATTGGAGAGCCGTTGTACCCACTGTGGCTATTAAAACCTTCCCTAACCAGAAATCGTGGATTGATGGCAGCATTCACGCAACACTGAAAGCGTGAACCACCGCTTTTAATCAAGGAAAGGCGACGAAACATGACGAATACAAACAGTGTAGTTATTCCCTCTGCAAGGCAATCAAAACAAGCAAAGCGTCAGTTTAGAGACAAAGTAGAGTCGCAATTCAACGTCTCAAACACGAGACGTATGTAGCAGGGTCTACAGATAATCACGGATTATAATACAACCCTGTCGCGGACATCGACGTCTTGCTCCCTTTGAGGACAATACCGTGCCACTGACACAGCCCGCTACCAAAGCCTGTGAGCTCTCCTTCTCCGTGGCCAACGTGAGTAAAACATTTAAACATGTTAACCCTCGCAAAGCTGCTGGCCCAGACGGCATCCCCAGCCGTGTCCTCATAGCATGAACAGACCAGCTGGCTGGTGTGTTTACGGACAAATTCAATCTATCCCTGTCAATAATCTGCTGTCCCCACATGCTTCAAGATGACCACCAATGTTCCTGTACCCAAGAAAGCTAAGGTAACTGAACTAAATGATTATCGCCCCATTGCAAGGATCATATCACCTCCTCCCTACCTGATACCCTAGACACACAACAATTTGCTTACCGCGCCAATAGGTCCACAGACGATGCAATCCCCATCACACCGCACACTGCCCTATCCCATCTGGACAAGAGGAATACCTATGTGAGAATACTGTTCATTGACTACAGCTCAGCATTTAACATCATAGTACCCTCCAAACTCGTCATTAAGCTTGAGACCCTGGGTCTCGACCCCACTCTGTGCAACTGGATCCTGGACTTTCTGACGGGCCGCCCCCAGATGGTGAAGGTAGGAAACAACATCTCTACCCTGCTGATCCTCAACACTGGAGCCCTGCAAGGGTGCGATCTCAGCCCTCTCCTACTCCCTGTTCACCCATGACTGCGTGGCCATGCACAACTCCAACTCAAGCATCAAGTTTGCAGACAACGCTACAGTGGTAGGCTTGATTACCAACGACAGCCTACAGGGAGGAGGTGAGGGCCCTCGGAGTGTGGTGTCAGGAAAATAACCTCTCACTCAAGGTCAACAAAACAAAGGAGGTGATTGTGGACTTCAGGAAACAGCCGAGGGAGCACCCCCCTATCCACATCGACGGGACAGTAGTGGAGAAGGTGGAAAGTTTTAAGTTCCTCGGTGTACATATCACGCACAAACTGAAATGGTCCACTCACACAGACAGCGTGGTGAAGAAGGCGCAACATCGCCTCTTCAACCTCAGGAGGCTGAAGAAATTTGGCTTGTCATCTAAAAACACTCACAAACCTTTACAGATGCATAATCAAGAGCATCCTGTTGGGCTGTATCACCGCCTGGTACCGCAACTGCACCGCCCTCATCTGCAAGGCTCTCCAGAGGGTGGTGCGGTCTGCACAACGCATCGCCGGAGGCAAACTCCAGGACACCTACACCACCCGATGTCACAGGAAGGCCAAAAAGATAATCAAGGACAACAACCACCTGAGCCACTGCCTGTTCACCCCGCTATCATCCAGAAGGCGAGGTCAGTACAGGTGCATTGAAGCTGGGACCGAGAGACTGAAAAAACAGCTTCTATCTCACCGCCATCATCCTGTTAAACAGCCATCACGAACATAGTGAGGCTGCTGCCTACATACAGACTCAAATCTCTGGCCACTTAAAAAAATTGACTCAAGAAAGTTATCACTAGTCACTTTAAACAACGACACTTTAATAATGTTTACATGTCCTACATTACTCATCTCATATGTATATATTGTATTCAATAAGAACTTCTGCATCTTGCCTATGCCGCACTTTGACCACGCTCATCCATATATTTATATGTACATACAGTGCCTTGCAAAAGTATTAACCCCCCTTGGTGTTTTTCCAATGTTGTTGCATGACAACCTGTAATTTAAATGTAATGGACATACACGAAATATTCCAAATTGGTGAAGTGAAATGAAAAAATAACTTGCTTCAAAAAATTTAAAAAATAAATAAAAAACTGAAAAGTGGTGCGTGCCTATGTATTCACCCCCTTTGCTATGAAGCCCCTAAATAAGATCTGGTGCAACCAATTACCTTCAGGAGTCACATAATTAGTTCAATAAAGTCCACCTGTGTGCAATCTAAGTGCAATCTAAGTGTCACATGATTTCAGTACATATACACCTGTTCTGAAAGGCCCCAGAGTCCGCAACACCACTAAGCAAGTGGCACCATGAAGACCAAGGAGCTCTCCAAACAGGTCAGGGACAATGTTCTGAAGAAGTATAGATCAGGGTTGAGTTATAAAAAAATATCCAAAAACTTTGAATATCTCACGGAGCACCATTAAATTCATTATTAAAAAATGGAAGAATTTGGTACCACAACAAAACCTGCCAAGAAAGGGCCGCCACCAAACTCACCAACCAGGCAAGGAGGGCATTAATCAAAGAGGCAACAAAGAGACCAAAGATAACCCTGAAGGAGCTGCTCCACAGTGGAGATTGGAGTATCTGTCCATAGGACCACTTTAAAGCCGTACCTCCACAGAGCTGGGATTTACTGAAGAGTGGCCAGAGAAGAGACATTGCTTTTACCACAGCAGTGCTATTTTTTATTTTATTTTTATTTTACTAGGCAAGTCAGTTAAGAAGAAATTCTTATTTTCAATGACGGCCTAGGAACAGTGGGTTAACTGCCTGTTCAGGGGCAGAACAACAGATTTATACCTTGTCAGCTCGGGGATTCGAACTTGCACGTGTCATGTATCCCTCTATATCTGACCCTAACTACCATATAAAAGTACTGTAACTATAATAGTGTCATCTATCCCTCTATATCTGACCCTAACTACAGTATAAAAGGGCTATAACTTTAATAGTGTCATCTATCCCTCTATATCTGACCCTAACTACAGTATAAGGGTGATCTAACTATAACAGTGTCATCTATCCTTCTATCCCTGACACTAACTACAGTATAAAAGTGATCTAACTATAATAGTGTCTATCCCTCTATCCCTGACACTAACTTCAGCATAAAAGTGATCTAACTATAATAGTGTCTATCCCTCTATCCCTGACACTAACTAGTATAAAAGTGATCTAACTATAATAGTTTCTATCCCTCTATCC
>NC_088229.1:11011389-11119209 GCF_036934945.1 Oncorhynchus masou masou | reverse complement strand
GGGATATATTGTATAAATATACCTCTCTGTTTTTTTAGAATATTGGTTCAGAAATAATATCCTATTGGTGAGCCAACTGGTAAATGCAGAGGGTCTTTTACTCAGTTATAAAGAATTCTTATCACTTTACAAGGTCCCTGTAACACCTAAAGATTTTGCAATTGTTTTAGATGCCATTCCCTCAGGTGTTGCTATGTTATTCAGGAACATGTCAAGACCTGACCCTCAGAACCTACCTTCTGTTGACCCTGTTGACTCATCAGTAGGAAAGATTTGTTTCTCTTTTGGTCCATTCAACAACAGAGCGATACGATCCTTGTTTCAGCAGGATGTTGTATCTATACCTTATGTCATGCCTTATTGGAATGGTTTTATTGATAATATCTGTTGGAAAAAGTTTGGATGTTGCCACAAACATACCTACTTGTTAACAAAATTAAGGAAGTTTCCTTTAAAATTATTCATAAATATTATCCTGCCAACCACTAGATGAAGAAGTTTAAGGAAAACATCAACTCAAATTGCTCCTTTTGTAATGACCACCCAGAAACAGTTGTGCATCTTTTTTGGCATTGTATGCATGTAAGAAAACTGTGGAGACATCAGTAGGTTTATAATTGAACACATTTATGAAGATTTTACACTATTGTGGAGAGATGTACTGTTTGGATTCTTTACATACAATAGAAATAAGCGGAATCATTTTTATGTAATTAATTTCATTATTCTTTTGGCCAAATTTCATATACACAAATGTAAATTGACAAACAGAAAACCACATTTTCGTACCCTACAAAAAGAAATTGAACTGTATTTTAAGACGGTGAAATGCTCTACTAACAAAAAAGCTGTTAGAATTGTAAGTATATGCATGTCCGTTAAGGTCCTTGTGTAATTGTAATGTGATATTGTACCCCCTAGCTCGATTGTCCATTGTTTGTAATCTATGTATGCTTGTGTTCCCTCATGTGCTTTATGTATTGATTTGTTGTTAATAAAAAAATAAAAAGTGTGATCGAGAATTTCTATTGGTGAATCAGTTTTAGTCTGTCTTCATACTGCGCTGTCTTTGGTAGAACGGACATTGCTACATCACCACAAGAGGCCACCATTATCGAACTATTTGCAAATTTCTCAAAGTTGATAATTAGTTTATTACAGTTTTTTGTTGTTGCAGTGATTCAATTCAGCAAGACATCATTTACAAATTGAAAGTTTATTATATTTTTTTATGGTTCAGTTTCATTCACTATTGATGGTGATGACTGATAACTCAAGGGTGGCCAGTAAACTTATATTACTATAATATATTTAGTAACAGGGCAGTGTATGCAATATTTATGCAGAATATAATTGAACTATTCTTACTATACAGTACATGTACTAAAATACATGAAGTGCACGGGTCAGTTCATCTGGATACTTCAAAACTCCTAAGAATGTCACAAATCCAGTGTGTGGGTCTTCCAGTGAGTTGGAGATGATTGAGGAAACATGGCACAGTTTGAAATCTTCATATGGACTGTAAGTGAAACATTTCTTATTAGCACATTTGTGGCTCATCTTGTTTAAAAACAAACGATCAATGTAAATATTTCCTTTTATAAAATATGAATCAGAGTTATTATTAGCCTACTATATAGTCTTAGTTTCAATTTGACTGAAACCTCATTAAAAAAACATGGAGGAGATAAGTACATTTATTGACTGAATTTGCAGATAACGGGTTATCTTGGGTTTGGTGTCACATCTTTAAATGTATTGTATGCTGATGTTTTATTTCTTCTCTATTTGCAGATGCCTATAACCGATACTTCTAAACATTGAACCCTGTTCCACATATGATCCAGCCATCTATAAAATAGGTGATATATATTGCAGAATGTGTAGGCCTGGTAAGGACCTTGTGTGTTTTTATGAGGAGTTAATTATAATAATAACAACAACAATAATTATGATGATAATAATACCAAAAGGTAATTATTTTCTGGTTTTCTTTTCAACAGGATATCATGTACATAGTCATTGTACTAAATCTACATTCACCTCCTGTGTGCCCTGTATTGACTCCACCTTCCTTGATGAGCCCAGTGGTAAAACAACATGCAACAACTGTACCACATGTGATCCAGGTGAGAATTCTGTGTTCCTGGCATAAACACTGAGTTACTTTACTATATCAGCTGTTGTTTTAATGAAATACAACAGATTTTACATTTGGCTTCAGATACCAAGTGACATGTTTTCTCTCTAGGTTTGGGTTTGAAGGTAAAGCAGCCATGTACACCTTCATCAGACACTGTCTGTGGGACACTGGAGGGGTTCTACTGTCTAGACCCAACTAAGGATGGTTGTAGAGCAGCCCAGAGACACAGCAGCTGTAAACCTGGTCAATACATCAACCACACAGGTATGTCGTCATGCAGATCTTCCATTGACATCAGTACATGATTTATGCAATAATGACTTAAGCACATCTCAAGTCAGGATCCTTAATGAGTTTCACCCTGTTGGTGCAGGAACAACATCTACAGATACTGTGTGTTCTGACTGTACTGGTGACACCTATTCAGATGGATCATTAGCAGCCTGCCAGCCACACACACAGTAAGTGTGGCTCATGTACAATGGTTATTTCCCTCAAAATGTCAGCTAAATGCTACAATATTAACATAGAAATGTAAAACTTAATGTTGGATGACCAATTTACCAGTGGTCTATTTCTCCTATTATAGATGTGATACCTTGAAGCTTCAGCAAATTAAACCTGGAACTCATTGGTCCGACTCTGAATGTGGACCACAAATCTCACCTATAGCTACATTAATATTTGCTGTGGTGTTGGGGGTACTCGCTGTGATAGCAGCCGTGACGACGGCAGCTATTATGAAAAGAAGAAGAAGAAAACACCAAAGATCCTGTAACTCGTGAGATTATTTTGGGGGAATTGTACATTTATTGTTTAAGAGAAATATCACTAAATCAAATGTTATTTTATCACATGCGGTGAATACAACAGGTGTAACTAACGAGCCCTGTCAGACGATGCAGGTAAAAAAATAAATACAAATAGTAACACGAGGATTCAAATAAAACACACAAGAAAGGAGCTGCATCGTTCCCCAATACCTCCAGCAGCCCAAGAGAGTTGAGACCATGTATGAACCTGTTATGGTATAGAGACCGTATAAATATTAAACAAATAAGTGTTAAGGACAATATAGTGATGTGTATTGATTAAGGGGGGGGGACTGATTAAAAATAATCATGTTAGAGGAGGTTTATGACAAGTACTTCACAGATTTATGACAGAGTTGACTTACTGCTCCAAGGCCACCTGCAGGCTCCCTCGGACAAATTGTTGAGCCACCAATTCAATCACACCATCCCTGTCCTCCATTGTCTTGACAACAATCCTTTTCAGCCCCAATAGGCTCAGCCAGTCTACCAATTCCTCCAATTTGTTCTTCACCTCGGAAAGGTCCTCTGCTTTTTTTGATCTAGAATTTTTTTTTTAAATGTATGACAGGCAATCGAGAATTTTAAAAACATCAAAAGAAACCATACATGTAAAAAATGATGATCTATTATTTTCCTGTTGCTGTTAGGGAGGATATAAAACTCACATTTTCCAATAAGCTTTCAGAGTAGTGTGGTTCACCTCCAGACTGAGTGGAGGAGCAGGCGTCCCACACACTGCTGCTCAGAGAAGAAGTGTGGCCCAACCCCTCCAAGGACCACACACACACACACGGATCATTTTCCCAATGGTTCCATACAGGCCCTCATGTGATGCTAAAAAATATTATTTCAAATGTGTGCCAGCTTTACTATCCCTATGATATATTGCCCTGGACAAAGCACTTGAAAAAGCCTCTTCACAAAATGTTTTGGCTAAAATTCTGTATTTGACAATGAAAATCAGACCTTAATATGGGTAAAAAGAAACGAGAAGGCTTACCATGGACATCAAGCGGCATACGTTTAGCTCCTTCCGGACCCTCAAAGATGGCCGATCCTCTGATGTCCCTCACGAGGAGATGTAATACTCCCTGGAGGGACCCCATTGGTCAACTGCCCCCTCCACCTTGGACTCAGCGTCCACAAAGACAACGTCCATCTTAGCCCCATGCATTAAAGTTTTTGTTTTGAAATGCATGCAGGCTACTGTTTAGGACGTTGCCCCTGTGGACATTTATCATGTTGGCAATGGGGCAGTTGTCCTGGTCCACTCAGCTCCAGAGCGTACGTAAAATGGGGAAAGGGGGGTACCTAGTCAGTTGTACAACTGAATGCCTTCAACTTAAATGTGTCTTCAGCATTTAACCCCTTAATCGACATCCAGGTCTTCGGCCCCCGGGGAACAGTGGGTTAACTGCCTTGCTTAGGGGTAGAACGACAGATTTTTACCTTGTCAACTCGGGGATTCAATCATGGCAGTCTGTAAAGCCATGTTCACATTGGCAGTTTGAGGTGAGTTACTCATTTTGGGGGGTAATTTCCAATTAGAATCTTATGTTTCTTGCAGCCTTAACATCCAAAAAGCACATGGTATCAGATATTTCAAACCACCTTTGTAGCATCCAATTTCCATGGCATTTTGGAATGTTTTATCAACTGATGCTGGATTGCCATGGTAATGTAGATCGTTAATTCAAATAATGCTAACTGATGTGACTCATGCAATGGAATTTATTTATTTGTAAAATGGCTGCAATTCCACCCATTATTCCATCATTGACTTGAATGGAAACGCCCTTTCTATCCGTTCTTATTTATATGGCGCACACGCCTGTCATTACCATGATAAATAGTGTAGCCATGTCGGCAAATGACAGCTTTCTGACTCTAAACACATACGAATCAGTCATTTGTAACTTTGTTTGGACAGTCAGTGTTCCAAAAACGTATTAATCGTCATGCCACACCCTTGACAATGACATTAGAGTTGACAATAGCACAAACCGACAGGAAATTATAATTAAAACGGTAATTATAACTAACTTTCCCCCACTAATAAGTGGAAATCTACTGGACAACAGCGATCTGGACGTCAAGTGTTTCTACACTAAAAGTCCAAGCTGCATCCACCCTTGCCAAGTTTGACTTAAAGAGCGACCTTGTAACCTCACTTGTGTACAGGGTTGGGGAGTAATGTAAGGAATTACAAAAAACGGTAACTAAGCTGTTACGTTACAAACAAAAATGTTGTAATCAGATTACAGATTTTTGAAAAACCTATATTACTTGAAGGATTACTTTTAAATTCAGAAATTAACTTTTAGTTTGTCAAAAATATATATATTTTGACACTTCTGTTTTCTCGACATTCCAAATCAGCATTGAAAAAGACGCAAGTTCAAGTTTGTTCCACCTGAGCGAGTCTGACCACAAATCAGAGACCACTGATGACACACAAACTGTTTGATGGATCTTGGGAAAAGAGCAGCAATAGGCTTTTGTAGACTACAGTCCAAGCGATGTCTTCTAATGGTGCCACTGCTGTCAGCATCCAAAGCTTGTCCAACTTGAATAAATGCTTGAAGGTAAGGATGACATGCAGTGGTGTAGTCTGCGGCAATACGGATGTCACTTATTGATATCTACATGGCAGCAGTGTGATTCACGTCAATGCACTGTCATTGCTATTTGTGCCCTACGGATTGTGGATGGCTGTTCACAAATCTAAATGTGTATTTCAACCCAATAATGGTTGAATTCAAGAGGTTTAAGCTGCCTATCAATCTTTTTTAACCAGTGAAAAATGTGCTCTTGCAACAGTTGCATAGTGCGGCTCCAAGCCTATGGAATAAAAGTGGGGCTTTTTGCTCAATCTAATAAAAACAATCCTTAGGCCTAATGGACACATGCTCCAACTCACACTTTCAATAGACTTAAAGGGGCAAATTGGTAGTTGCTACGTCCATTTTTGATATTCATGTACAGTGCCTTGCGAAAGTATTCGGCCCCTTGAACTTTGCGACCTTTTGCCACATTTCAGGCTTCAAACATAAAGATATAAAACTGTATTTTTTTGTGAAGAATCAACAACAAGTGGGACACAATCATGAAGTGGAACGACATTTATTGGAGATTTCAAACTTTTTTAACAAATCAAAAACTGAAAAATTGGGCGTGCAAAATAATTCAGCCCCTTTACTTTCAGTGCAGCAAACTCTCTCCAGAAGTTCAGTGAGGATCTCTGAACGATCCAATGTTGACCTAAATGACTAATGATGATAAATACAATCCACCTGTGTGTAATCAAGTGTCCGTATAAATGCATCTGGACTGTGATAGTCTCAGAGGTCCGTTAAAAGCGCAGAGAGCATCATGAAGAACAAGGAACACACCAGGCAGGTCCGAGATACTGTTGTGAAGAAGTTTAAAGCCGGATTTGGATACAAAAAGATTTCCCAAGCTTTAAACATCCCAAGGAGCACTGTGCAAGCGATAATATTGAAATGGAAGGAGTATCAGACCACTGCAAATCTACCAAGACCTGGCCGTCGCTCTAAACTTTCAGCTCATACAAGGAGAAGACTGATCAGAGATGCAGCCAAGAGGCCCATGATCACTCTGGATGAACTGCAGAGATCTACAGCTGAGGTGGGAGACTCTGTCCATAGGACAACAATCAGTCGTATATTGCACAAATCTGGCCTTTATGGAAGAGTGGCAAGAAGAAAGCCATTTCTTAAAGATATCCATAAAAAGTCTTGTTTAAAGTTTGCCACAAGCCACCTGGGAGACACACCAAACATGTGGAAGAAGGTGCTCTGGTCAGATGAAACCAAAATTGAACTTTTTGGCAACAATGCAAAACGTTATGTTTGGCGTAAAAGCAACACAGCTCATCACCCTGAACACACCATACCCACTGTCAAACATGGTGGTGGCAGCATCATGGTTTGGGCCTGCTTTTCTTCAGCAGGGGCAGGGAAGATGGTTAAAATTGATGGGAAGATGGATGGAGCCAAATACAGGACCATTCTGGAAGAAAACCTGATGGAGTCTGCAAAAGACCTGAGACTGGGACGGAGATTTGTCTTCCAACAAGACAATGATCCAAAACATAAAGCAAAATCTACAATGGAATGGTTCAAAAATAAACATATCCAGGTGTTAGAATGGCCAAGTCAAAGTCCAGACCTGAATCCAATCGAGAATCTGTGGAAAGAACTGAAAACTGCTGTTCACAAATGCTCTCCATCCAACCTCACTGAGCTCGAGCAGTTTTGCAAGGAGGAATGGGAAAAATGTTCAGTCTCTCGATGTGCAAAACTGATAGAGACATACCCCAAGCGACTTACAGCTGTAATCACAGCAAAAGGTGGCGCTACAAAGTATTAACTTAAGGGGGCTGAATAATTTTGCACGCCCAATTTTTCAGTTTTTGATTTGTTAAAAAAGTTTGAAATATCCAATAAATGTCGTTCCACTTCATGATTGTGTCCCACTTGTTGTTGATTCTTCACAAAAAAATACAGTTTTATATCTTTATGCTTGAAGCCTGAAATGTGGCAAAAGGTCGCAAAGTTCAAGGGGGCCGAATACTTTCGCAAGGTACTGTATATACATGGATTCTTGAAGAATATAACTTATTCTCATGAGTTCAGTTCAACTGTCATCCCATGAGAACCCAAAATATAAGCTTGTTTTACTCCAATGTTTGTAAACTTTGCAAATGTAAACACACACTGTACAGCCTCATAACATGGTTAAAACCATTTTGATATCATGGGTCAGTCCTTGCATCCATAGTTCTGTCTATTCATCTGAGAGTGGTTACATTTCTCCAGGCACCCTCAGCTTTTTAGGCAGGGCAACTTTTGTTTCTTCTGTGAATTTGCCCTTTAAAAAAACAGCTGCATATCAACATAAATGGTCACCAACAAAAAGTAAACACTTGGCCTATAGCAAATGCATAAATTTTTCACATGTAAGTAGCACTTTTCAGTAGTGCTCAAAACATGCCATTCCATGACCACAGCATTTATTTTTCAACTCGAATCAATGAGCCCAATCAGTCCTCCGTGACAACAAAATAAACAGTAGGGCTGGTTAATAAATCCTTAGCTCTGGGGTTATGCTCAGGTAAAACAATGTGGCTAATCTATACTTCCATATTTCAAAGTCCTATTCTTGAAGATCAAGGGGTTTATTGGAATTCGGATACTTTAAAATTGTCTTAATATTCAAAACTATTATGTGTAGTATAAAGCAATATTTTATTTAACTAGGCAAGTCAGTTAAGAACAAATGTCTTATTTACAATGACGGCCTACCTGTCATGCCTGTCATCGGAAGGAGTGGACCAAAGCGCAACGTGAAAATGTTCATGATTTCTTTTATTATCAAAAAACACTCGAACAAAGTAACACCGCAAACAGTTCTGTCAGGTAAGACAATAAACAGAAAATAAACATCCACAAACACCAGTAGGAAAAAGGCTGCCTAAGTATGATTCCCAATCAGAGACAACAATAGACAGCTGCCTCTGATTGGGAACCATACTCGGCCAAAACAAAGAAATAGACAACATAGAATGCCCACCCCAAATCACACCCTGACCAAACCAAAATAGAGAATTAAAACGTCACTCTAAGGTCAAGGCGTGACACTACCCCGGCCAAACCTTAACATGGACGACGCTGGGCCAATTGTGCGCCGCCCTATGGGACTCCCAAACACAGCCGGTTGTGATACAGCCTGGAATTGAATCAGGGTCTGTAGTGACGCCTCTAGCACTGAGATGCAGTGCCTTAAACTCATTTATATAGCCACGCTATTGTTATTTACAGCTGCTCTTTAATTATTTGTTATTCTTATCTCTTACTTTTTGTGTTTTCTTAACTGCGTTGTTGGTTAGTGACTTGTAAGTAAGCATTTCACTGTTGTATTCGGCGCATGTGACAAATACAATTTGATTTGATCCGCAGATCACATGTAACCACGCGAGCCTAGGATCTCCACATCCAGCTTCTCCACATGCGGGATCATCTGAGATGAGCCACCCTGACAGCTGATGAAACTCTGGGTTTGCACAATCAAAGAATTTCTGCATAACCTGTCAGAAACCGTCTCAGGGAGGCTCATCACTACTTTCATTTATGAGGAGCTGTCTCTCTATACTACTGGCATACAGCTCTGACACCCATGCATACCCCACAAGACGTGCCACAAGAGGTCTCTTCACAGTCCCCAAGTCCAGAACAGACTATGGGAGGCACACAGTACTACATAGAGCCATAACTACATGGAACTATATTCCACATCAAGTAACTGATGCAAGCAGTAAAATTAGATTTAAAAAATATGAAGAAAAAAAACAACACCTTATGGAACAGCGGGGACTGTGAAGCATCACAAACATTGGCACAGACACACGATAATATATGCACTATACAAACACATGGGTTTAGTACTGTAGATATGTGGCGGAGTAGGGGCCTGAGGGCACACAGTGTGTTGTGAAATCTGTGAAGATATTGTAATGTTTTTAAAATTGTATAAACTGCTTTCATTTTGCTGGACCCCAGAAAGAATAGCAGCTAATGGGGATCCATAATATAGACAAATACATCTGCATGCTCGTTGTCCTCACCTGTGTCTTGACCTGACTGCAGTTTGGCGTTGTAACCGACTTCAGTGGTGAAGTCTGCTTTTCACAGATGAATCCTGGTTTCAACTGTACCGGGCAGATGGCAGACAGCGTGTATGGCGTCGTGCGGGCAAGCAATTTGCTGATGTCAACATTGTGAAGAGAGCGCCACATGGTGGCGATGGGGTTATGGTATGGGCAGGCATAATCTACCCACATGATTGCAATTTTAATGCACACATACCGTGACGAGATCCTGAGGCCCATTGTCATGCCATTCACCCTCCGCTATCACCTCATGTTTCAGCACACTGTCTGCCATCTGCTTGGTTATTACTGCATTGTCGGAACTAGAAGCACAAGCATTTCGCTACACTCGCATTAACATCTGCTAACCATGTGTATGTGACAAATATATATATATATATATTTGATTTGATAATGCATGGCTACCCATGCTAGATTACGGAGACATAATTTATAGATCGGCAGGTAAGGGTGCTCTCAAGCGGCTAGATGTTCTTTACCATTCTGCCATCAGATTTGCCTGCACGCTCCTCTTTTCAGTTTGCTGCAGCTCGCGACTGGAACGAGCTGCAACAAACACTCAAATTGGACATTTTTATCTCAATCTCTTCATTCAAAGACTCAATCATGTACACTCTTACTGACAGTTGTGGCTGCTTTGTGTGATGTATTGTTGTCTTCCTTCTTGACCTTTTGTGCTGTTGACTGTGCCCAATAATATTTGTACCATATTTTGTGCTGCTACCATGTTATATTGGGTTGCTACCATGCTGTTTTGTCATGTGTTGCTGCCTTGTTATGTTGTTGTCTTAGGTCTCTCTTTATGTAGCGTTGTCTATCTTGTAGTGATGTGTTTTGTCCTATATTTATATTGTATTTATATTTAATCCCAGCCCCGTCCCCGCAGGAGGCCTTTTGGTAGGCCGTCATTGTAAATAAGAATTTGTTCTTAACTGACTTGCCTAGTTAGATAAATAAAAAATAGCCCCATGTTGCAAGGATCTGTATACAATTCCTGGAATATGAAAATGTCCAAGTTCTTCCATGGCCTGCACCACTACCAGACGTGTCGCCCATTGAACATGTTTGGGAAGCTCTGGATCGATGTGTACGACAGCGTGTTCCAGTTCCCGCCAATGTCCAGCAACTTTGCATAGCCATTCAAGAGGAGTGGGACAACATTCCACAGGCCACAACCAACAGCCTGATCAACTCTATGTGAAGGAGATGTGTTGCGCTGCATGAGGCAAATGTTGGTCAACCAGATACTGACTGGTTTTCTGATCCACGCCCTCCTTTTTATTCAGGTATATGTGATCAACAGATGCTTATCTGTATTCTTAGTCATGTGAAATCCATAGATTAGGGCCTAATGAATGTATTTCAATTGACTGATTTCCTTATGAACTGTAACTCATTCAAATCTTAAATCATTGCATGTTGTGTTTATGTTTTTGTTCAGTGTACATTCTACAGACCCTATTGGCACCTAAAATAGTTTTTTTGCTCTGTAAACCAGTATGTCGTTTAGATCATACTGTGATTTACATTGGGGGGATTTGATTGACCTTGGAACATGTTTTTCAAACTCAAATGTGTTGCAAATGTTATGGGTGTAAGATGGCAAAGTGATGCCATCTGTTGGTAAATGTTAATTTAATTAATTAATGTTAATGCTTGAGATACCCGGAAGAATTGCAATGTACTGAAAAAGGCTGGTTCCTCGCCTCAATGACTCTGTCTCGTAATTTAACATTCAAACAAATGTTTCTTAAATATTACAAAATATTAATTTGTTTAGACAATTTGTCATATCATGAATAAATACAGGTTATGGATACTTTTCTATTATGGGTGCCTTTTATTTTGAAATTTCCTAAATTAATAGTGAAAGTAACATTAGTCCAGGGCACTACACCGTCGCGATCAAATCTTCGGTAAGACGAATATGTGTTTACGTAGAAATAGCCTACTTTACATGTTCTGTGCTGTAGCTTTTGCCTAACTTTAAGGCTTGACATCTTTTGTGTAATTGTAATACAACGAATAGGCACGCCTACGCACGGCTGTTCCCTCCCTTTTGTGTTAAATATTCTTTTCTGCCTCAGGAGACTCCCACAACTCGGTTTTTATTTGAAATTGCGCTGCTAAAGTCACTCGAATTTTCACGTTTCTTGAAATATGAAAAGCTATCGAATTGTCATTTATTGAAATCTTGCTTGTTTGTAAATTCAAAAACGGACAAAATAACAATTATGTCTGAGTGTTGGAGTGTGCCCCTGGCTATTGGGCAATAAAAGAAAACAAGGACATTGTGCCGTCTGGTTTGCTTAATATAAGGAATGTTACATTATTTATACTTTTTAAACTTAAGTTTATTTGAGCAATTCCATTTACTTGTAATACTTAGGTTATAAATATACTTCATACTTTTCGACTTTTTTCAAGTAGTATTTCACTGGGTGACTTTCACTTTTACTTCAGTCAATTTCTATTAAGGTATCTTTACTTTGACTCAAGTATGACAACGGAGTACTTTTTCCTTCACTGCAAAATAATATAAGGAACACAACATCACATGATTGCCAGTCAGCAGCCCAGACTTTGCCCTACTGTAGCCTACTTTTTGTTCTTTGCCCCGCTGTGGTGGTAGAACCACAGATTTTCTAAACACAGAGGCACAATATTGCAAGATTTCAGAGACTTGTCCCGAAGCAACTCTTGCGTTGTCTTGGCTGTGTGCTTAGGGTCGTTGTCCTTTTGGAAGGTGAATCTTCGCCCCAGTCTGAGGTCCTGAGTGCTCCGGAGCTGGTTTTCATCAAGGATCTCTGTACTTTGCTCCGTTCACCTTTCCTCGATCCTGATTAGGGGGTGGCAAGGCAAATAGTCTGGTTAGGTGTTTGACTAGATGTTCAGGAGTCTTATGGCTTGGGGGTTTCTTGTGGTCGGAGGCCGAGCAGTTGCCATACCAGGCAGTGATGCAACCAGTCAGAATGCTCTCGATGGTGCAGCTGTGGAACCTTCTGAGGATCTGAGGACCCATGCCAAATCTTTTCAGTCTCCTGGGGGGGAATAGGTTTTGTTGTGCCCTCTTCACGACTGTCTTGGTGTGCTTGGACAATGTTAGTTTGTTGGTGATGTGGACACCAAGGAACTCGAAGCTCTCAACCTGCTCCACTGTAGCCCCATCAATGAGAATGGGGGTGTGCTCGGCCCTCTTTTTCCTGTAGGCCACAATCATCTCCAGGCAAGTAGAATAGTATTTTGTAGAAATGGGGGATATGATGGACAGTCGTAGTCATAACAATGAACAGGTTAGTAACAAGATGCAATCATTTGCCGTTAGTGAGAAGATAGAAAATCTATTTTACTTATCAAATTAGAAAAAGGCATCTATTTCCAAGGCTATAGTCTACAACAAATGACCATGCTCATCTCTCGTTTAATTGAACCTATTAGATATGCTATTTATTCTGCAATAATTATGAAAAGATGGATGTGTAGAAATGCAGTATTGTCTACTAAATACATTTTTAATTACAGTATTCAGGCGTAAGCTACAGAAGTAACCTACAGTGCATTCAGAATGTGTTCAGACCCATTGACTTTTTCCACATTTTATTACGTTACAGCCTTATTCTAAACATATATTTTAATCAATCTACACACAATATCCCATAAAGACAAAGCAAAAACAGGTTTAGAAATGTTTTCAAATGTATAAAGACAATCTTGTTTCTCGTGGTCTGAGTGTCGTAGGTGACTTTTGGCAAACTCCAAGTGGGCTGTAATGTGCTTTTTTACTGAGGAGTGGCTTCCATCTGGCCACTCTACCATAAATGCCTGATTGGTGGAGTGCTGCAGAGATGGTTGTCCTTCTGGGAGGTTCTCCCATCTCTACAGATGAACTCTGGAGCTCTGTCAGAGTGACCATCAGGTTCTTGGTTACCTCCCTGACCAAGGCATTTATCCCCCGATTGTTCAGTTTGGCCAGGCAAACGCCTTCCATTTAAGAATGATGGAGGCCACTATGTTCTTGGGAACCTTCAATGCTGTAGACATTTTCTGGTACCCTTGCCCAGATCTGTGCCCCGGCAAATCCTCTCTGAGTGTTACGGACAATTCCTTTGACCTCTTGGCTTGGTTTTTTCTCTGACATGCACTGTCAACTGTGGGATAGTATATAGACAGGTGTGTGCCTTTCTAAATCATGTCCAAGCAATTGAATTTACAGTTTACAATCAAGATGTCGAAATATCTCAAGGATAATCAATGGAAACAGGATGCACCTGAGCTCAATTTCAAGTCTCATAGCAAAGGGTCTGAATACTAATGGAAATAAGGTATTGCTGTTTTTTATTTTAAATAAATTAGAAAAAAATCTAAACTTGTTTTTGCTTTGTAATTATGGGGTATTGTGTAGATTGAAGGGGGATAAAACAATATTTAATCCATTTTAGAATAAGGCTGTAATGTAAGACATTTTTGCAAAAAGTCAAAGGGTCTGTATACTTTCCGAAGGCACAAGAGAAGATAGAAAACCGCATTTTCCACCGTTAATAAACTGCACTCCGGATCGATGGCAGAGCGCCAAAAAAAAATCAAATCAAAATCAAATTTTATTTGTCACATACACATGGTTAGCAGATGTTAATGCGAGTGTAGCGAAATGCTTGTGCTTCTAGTTCCGACAATGCAGTAATAACCAACAAGTAATCTAGCTACCAATTCCAAAACTACTACCTTATAGACACAAGTGTAAGGGGATAAAGAATATGTACATAAAGATATATGAATGAGTGATGGTACAGAGCAGCATAGGCAAGATACAGTAGATGGTATTGAGTACAGTATATACATATGAGATGAGTATGTAAACAAAGTGGCAAATTTAAAGTGGCTAGTGATACATGTATTACATAAAGATGCAGTAGATGATATAGAGTACAGTATATACGTAGACATATGAGATGAATAATGTAGGTTATGTAAACATTATATCAGGTAGCATTGTTTAAAGTGGCTAGTGATATATTTTACATCATTTCCCATCAATTCCCATTATTAAAGTGGCTGGAGTTGAGTCAGTGTGTTGGCAGCAGCCACTCAATGTTAGTGGTGGCTGTTTAACAGTCTGATGGCCTTGAGATAGAAGCTGTTTTTCAGTCTCTCGGTCCCAGCTTTGATGCACCTGTACTGACCTCGCCTTCTGGATGATAGCAGGGTGAACAGGCAGTGGCTCGGGTGGTTGTTGTCCTTGATGATCTTTATGGCCTTCCTGTGACATTGGGTGGTGTAGGTGTCCTGGAGGGCAGGTCGTTTGCCCCCAGTGATGCGTTGTGCAGACCTCACTACCCTCTGGAGAGCCTTATGGTTGTGGGCGGAGCAGTTGCCGTACCAGGCGGTGATACAGCCCGACAGGATGCTCTCGATTGTGCATCTGTAGAAGTTTGTGAGTGCTTTTGGTGACAAGCCGAATTTCTTCAGCCTCCTGAGGTTGAAGAGGCGCTGCTGCGCCTTCTTCACGATGCTGTCTGTGTGGGTGGACCAATTCAGTTTGTCTGTGATGTGTACGCCAAGGAACTTAAAACTTACTACCCTCTCCATTACTGTTCCATTGATGTGGATAGGGGGGTGTTCCCTCTGCTGTTTCCTGAAGTCCACAATCATCTCCTTAGTTTTGTTGACATTGAGTGTGAGGTTATTTTCCTGACACCACACTCCGAGGGCCCTCACCTCCTCCCTGTAGGCCGTCTCGTCGTTGTTGGTAATCAAGCCTACCCCTGTTGTGTTGTCCGCAAACTTGATGATTGAGTTGGAGGCGTGCGTGGCCACGCAGTCGTGGGTGAACAGGGAGTACAGGAGAGGGCTCAGAACGCACCCTTGTGGGGCCCTAGTGTTGAGGATCAGCGGGGTGGAGATGTTGTTGCCTACCCTCACCACCTGGGGGCGGCCCGTCAGGAAGTCCAGTACCCAGTTGCACAGGGCGGGTCGAGACCCAGGGTCTCGAGCTTGATGACGAGCTTGGAGAGCTCTATGGTGTTAAATGCCGAGCTGTAGTCGATGAACAGCATTCTCACATAGGTATTCCTCTTGTCCAGATGGGTTAGGGCAGTGTGCAGTGTGGTTGAGATTGCATCGTCTGTGGACCTATTTGGGCGGTAAGCAAATTGGAGTGGGTCTAGGGTGTCAGGTAGGGTGACACCCTAGATATGGTCCTTGACTAGTCTCTCAAAGCACTTCATGATGACGGAAGTGAGTGCTACGGGGCGGTAGTCGTTTAGCTCAGTTACCTTAGCTTTATTGGGAACAGGAACAATGGTGGCCCTCTTGAAGCATGTGGGAACAACAGACTGGGATAGGGATTGATTGAATATGTCCGTACACACACCAGCCAGCTGGTCTGCACATGCTCTTATGTCGCGGCTGGGGATGCCGTCTAGCCTGCAGCCTTGCGAGGGTTAACACGTTTAAATGTTTTCCTCACGTTGGCTGCAGTGAAGGAGAGTCCGCATGTTTTGGATGCGGGCCGTGTCAGTGGCACTGTATTGTCCTCAAAGCGGGCAAAAAAGTTATGTAGTCTGCCTGGGAGCAAGACATCCTGGTTCGTGACGGGGCTGGTTTTTTTTTTGTAATCCGTGATTGACTGTAGACCTGCCACATACCTCTTGTTTCTGAGCCGTTGAATTGAGATTCTACTTTGTCTCTATACTGACGCTTAGCTTGTTTGATTGCCTTGCGGAGGGAATAGCTACACTGTTTGTATTCAGTCATGTTTCCGGTCACCTTGCCCTGATTAAAAGCAGTGGTTTGCGCTTTCAGTTTCACGCGAATGCTGCCATCAATCCACGGTTTCTGGTTTGGGAATGTTTTAATCGTTGCTATAGGAACGACATATTCAACGCACGTTCTAATGAACTCGCTCACCGAATCAGCGTATTCATCAATGTTGTTGTTTGATGCAATACGAAACATATTCCAGTCCACGTGATGGAAGCAGTCTTGGAGTGTGGAATCAGCTTGGTCGGACCAGCGTTGGACAGACCTCAGCGTGGGAGCTTCTTGTTTCAGTTTCTGTCTGTAGGCAGGGATCAGCAAAATGGAGTCGTGGTCAGCTTTTCCGAAAGGAGAGTGGGGCAGGGCCTTATATGCGTCGCGGAAGTTAGAATAGCAATGATCCAAGGTTTTTCCAGCCCTGGTTGCGCAATCGATATGCTGATACAATTTAGGGAGTCTTGTTTTCAGATTAGCCTTGTTAAAAGCCCCAGCTACAATGAATGCAGCCTCAGGATATATGGATTCCAGTTTGCAAAGAGTCAAATAAAGTTTGTTCAGAGCCATCAATGTGTCTGCTTGGGGGGGAATATATACGGCTGTGATTATAATCGAAGAGAATTCCCTTGGTAGATAATGCAGTCGACATTTGATTGTGAGGAATTCTAAATCAGGTGAACAGAAGGACTTGAGTTCCTGTATGTTGTTGTGATCACACCACGTCTCGTTAACCATGAAGCATACGCCCCCGCCCCTCTTCTTACCAGAAAGATGTTTGTTTCTGTCGGCGCGATGCGTGAAGAAACCAGCTGGCTGCACCGACTCCGATAGCGTCTCTCCAGTGAGCCATGTTTCCGTGAAGCAAAGAACGTTACAGTCTCTGATGTCCCTCTGGAATGCTACCCTTGCTCGGATTTCATCAACCTTGTTGTCAAGAGACTGGACATTGGCGAGAAGTATGCTAGGTAGTGGTGCACGATGTGCCCGTCTCCGGAGTCTGACCAGAAGACCGCTTCGTTTCCCCCTTTTACGAAGTCGTTTTTTTGGGTCGCCGGCTGGGATCCATTCCGTTGTCCTGGGTGAAAGGCAGAACACAGGATCCGCTTCGCGAAAGTCATATTCTTGGTCGTACTGATGGTGAGTTGACGCTGCTCTTATATTCAGTAGTTCCTCTCGACTGTATGTAATGAAACCTAAGATAACCTGGGTTACCAATGTAAGAAATAACACGTAAAAAAATAAAAAACTGCATAGTTTCCTAGGAACGCAAAGCGAGGCGGCCATCTCTGTCGGCGCCGGAAAAACACTATCATATCTGTTTCCTACTGGGAAGTGGGTCCAATTAAATAAGAGATTGGATGATTGTCTTCCTTTTTGTAGGCCTATGCTACCTCGTGAGTATGAAAAGATCACAGAGATGGTGAGAAATTTATTATGCAATGATCATGGAAATGAATAAACACATTTATTTAACGTTTCTTTAAGCAGGGAGTCATGCCGAGACCATGGTTCTCTTTCACCGATGAGCCTTGCATGAACATCAATAAACAGCAGACCCGATTACATGTTTCTACGCACGAGTTTAGCTAAGCAACGTAGCGATGACATCTTCTACAAGTCTGGCCGAGGATTTCTATTGGTGAAGCAGTTGTCGTCTGTTCACACGACTGGCTACTTCACCACAAGAGGGCAGCATTTTCTAATAATCATTTGCCTTTTTCTCTTTCATACTTCTCAAAGTTGATAACTAGTCTATTACATTTCTTTTTTTTAAATTCTATTCAGCAAGATTATAAAGTGGAAGGATATTATATGTTATTATGATTCTGTTCAGTTTTAGTCACATTGATGGTGACTGATAACTCAGGGGTGGCCAGCCAACGTACATTACTATATTATATTTATTAACTGCGCAGTGTATGCAATATTTAAGCAGAATATAAGAGCTATTCTTACTATACAGTGCATGTACTAAAATACATTAAGTCAACAGGTCTGTTCATCTCAATACTTCAAAACTCCTAAACACGTCACAAATCTGGTACGTGGGTCTTTCCAGTGAGTTGGGGAAGAATGAGGAACCATGGCACAGTTTGAAAGCCTGATATGGACTGTAAGAGAAACATTTCTGACTTGCACATTTTGTGGCTTTGAGTCTTTTTACTAGCCTTGTACGCCGTGAAACAGAATGTAAACTCATGATCAGGATGGTTTGTACGAGGCTCTTTTCACGCAACAGAAATTCCTGGCACCAAACAGTGTGCTCAATTCACAGTACGACACCTCATTTACAAAAGCCAGTTTAAAAAAATAGTTCTATATAATTACATATTTGAATAGTGAATATTTTTGTTTGCATTTTCCTAACTAGTTCTGTAAGTTTTACAAACACACAACATCAGTTTCAATTTGAGTTATTGGTGTATATTTTCTCTACTTCCAGATACATATTTTGTTGGTGCTTGAAAGCATTGGATCCTGTATTGCATGTGGTAGAGCTGAGTACAGAATAGGGGATGAATGTTGTCCCATGTGTTCACCAGGTAAGGACCCTCTCTTTACATCATATGAATCACCAGACGTTAATACATCATCAACACTAACAGAAAAACATGACATTGTGATTCTCTCTTCCCCAGGAAATCGTGTACATAGGCATTGTACTGAATTCACCAGTACCAGCTGTGTGCCCTGTGTTGATGCTACTTTCCTTGATGAGCCCAATGGTCTCATAAAATGCAAAGTGTGTATCAACTGTGATCCAGGTAAGAGTGGTGCTGTGTGTCTGCACTGAAACCCAGACGCAAACACGGATATGTTAGTGTTTGCATTGTCGGAACTAGAAGCACAAGCATTTGATACACTGCATTAACATCTGCTAACCATGTGTATGTGACAAATAAAATTTGATTTTGATTTGATTTGATTTAGTCTATGATGTTATGATATGACGATATGTCAGTTGTGTGTACATCAGATAATAGATGCCATGTTTTCTCTCTAGGTTTGGGTTTGATGGTAAAGCAGCCATGTACACCTTCATCAGACACTGTCTGTGGGACACTGGAGGGCTTCTACTGTCTAGACCCAACTAAGGAGGGTTGTAGAGCAGCCCAGAGACACAGCAGCTGTAAGCCTGGTCAATACATCAGCCACACAGGTTGGTCTTCTGTCTCACCTCATTATACTAATTGTGTTGTCATAATTCAATTGAGTCAAGTTGTTATCTTCAGTGTGAACAATCATTACAGTTTATGGAATTAAAAATAAATGGGGGGACAAATGAATTTTTCATTAATATTTCAAGATTTGTGCAGGAACAACATCTACAGATACTGTGTGTGCTGACTGCCCTGGTAAAACTTATTCAGATGGATCATTTACATCTTGTCAACCACATACAGAGTAAGTGTGGACATTTATTAGTTAGTTCAAAAGGTTATTCCCCTGAAGATATAAATACATTAATATACTCAAATAGAAACTTTAAAAAACATACCTCTGTTTTTGTCTTTAACAGATGTAAATTCTTGGAAATTGAACCAGGAACTCCTTGGTCGGATTCAGAATGTGGAGTAGCCTCACTTCCCACAGCTGGAATCATAGCTGGTGTTCTGATAGGTGCTCTATTTTTCCTGACAGGCACCATAGCTGGTGTTTGTTTATTTATGATAAAAAGAGACAAAATGGTGAGAAGAGAAATATTGAACAAAACAAGACAAAACTTGGGTAAGATGACTGGAATTCAGTATTTGAACCATTCATTGCTACCCTTTTCATTGCCTGTGATATTCAGTTTACTCTGTGAATGCTACATGTTCTCATATAGTATATATTACTACTGTTTGTTATCGTCATGGTTACATGGTATGTTTATTACAATATTGAACATCTGTCTTTTTTATAGACCCTCAAATACCTACACAGGTATGTTTGGAAATCTATGAATATTTTTCATCACATGTGTGCTTTCTTCTGTGAAACTTGAATTTATTGTGCCAGTTTCCCAGTCAGAGATTACACCTAGTTTTGGAATAAAAAGCACTTTAAATGGACAATCTCCATTGAATGTGCTTCTTAGTCCAGGACTGAGAGTAATCTCTGACCGGGAAACTGTCCCAATGTGTTTGACTAATTACTGTTTCTATCTGATAGGCATCCCCAGATCAGGAAATACCAATGCTGTCTGGGGGAAACGGTAAGGTAACACCTTCAAGGTTTTCTAAATATGTGTACAGAATAGTTTGAGTTAAAAGAATTTCAAACATATTCATAAGTAAATGTATATGGTATATAACTTCATCAATGCTAAGACCAATGATATGATACAAGAATATAGGACAAGCTATTGTACTACAAAACATTGTCCAGAATGTAAATTAATTACTGATAAATTACAAATGACTTCTCTCCCCAGATTCAAGCCCCCATCACAGTCAGTGACTCTGTATTCTGTATTCCACTGGCTGGCTGGTCCAGCCATCTATAGTGTATCTTAACACTACATGTTAAATGTGGTATTGTAGAATCTGGTTGATATAAAAACAGGATTCTACAGCACATTCAATTGTAGTGTAAAGAAATTAAAACACAACCTCCAGTAATGAGAATGACTTCTAGATACTTGTTGGGAGAGGACCACTGTGTCTTTGTATCACATGGGAATGTTCAGTTCATCAGCCTGAACTGTCCCCACTTGGGTCACCGAATAGCTAGCTTTTCATGGGGGCACCACTGGTAAGATGCTTCGGAAGGGTGGTCACATATCAGCTTCTGCCTACAACCTGTTCTAAAATGGAAAGGACCATGTGATGAGTATAAATTAGCTTCACCTTGCTAGGGAACAGCTTCAGTAGCTGAGAACCCTCAGCTCTGCCTACAGACTGGTCTAAAATGGAAAGGACCATGTGATGAGTATAAATTAGCTTCACCTTGCTAGGGAACAGCTTCAGTAGCTGAGAACCCTCAGCTCTGCCTACAGACTGGTCTAAAATGGAAAGGACCATGTGATGAGTATAAATTAGCTTCACAGCTCTGCCTAGACTGGTCTAAAATGGAAAGGACCATGTGATGAGTATAAATTAGCTTCACCTTGCTAGGGAACAGCTTCAGTAGCTGAGAACCCTCAGCTCTGCCTACAGACTGGTCTAAAATGGAAAGGACCATGTGATGAGTATAAATTAGCTTCACCTTGCTAGGTAACAGCTTCAGTAGCTGAGAACCCTCAGCTCTGCCCAGGGGGAAGTCAAATGTGTGTATAACTTCAGGACCACAACATCTATGTCAGCCCAGACTATGGAACTCCAAATGGGACTTGATAATATCTTGAGACACAGATTACTGGTGCAGGATGCAGCTTTTGTTTGGAGAAGGTTCCCCAGAAATGAGAAACATCGTCAAACATGGTTAAATGGATAACTTTACACTACAAGAAAATCAAGATCACGCTCATAGAAGTAGACGAGGACATCAACAAACAGATACAACTTTACTATAGACTGTATGGATCACAGAAGGGTGAAAAGACAGTATTTCAGGAACTATCCTGAATGGCTTCCATTCCATCTCACATTAAAATTGAGAATAAGTATTGTAGAAGAGTGCAGGTCCACTCAGTCACCTGTGGTGTCCCCCACCCGGTTCATCCTCTGCCTACTTTCACTCGGCCATGTAGTCAGATGACTTGGGGTCCTCTTCAACAGTTTTGCAGACGACATCCATGTTTTCATCAAAAACGGACCCAAATTCCTCAAAGTACAGGCTTGGTTAATTAAAGTTCAGCATTCAAAAACATGTAACAAGCTGTCCTTCAGGGGGCAGTCTGGGGGTGTTTGGCTCCAGGAGAAGAGAACACGGCCTGGATGATCTTCAATCTCAGCCTCTTATGCTGGAAGACATGACAAACTCTTTAAATCCTTCATTAAGTATGCCTTACTATTAATGCCTTGCATGATTGCTATAGAAATGTTTGTGGTCATACGCACATCTTTTAAAACTTACAGTACCAGTCAAAAGTTGACACCTACTCATTCATGTTTTTTTCTTTATTTTTACTATTTTCTACATTGTAGAATAATAGTGAAGACATCAAAACTATGAAATGACACATATGCAATCATGTGTTAACCAAATGCAACTGTATTTTAGATTCTTCAAAGTAGCGACCCTTTGCCTTGATGACAGCTTTGTAAACTCTTGGCATTCTCTCAACCAGCTTCACCTGGAATGCGTTTCCAACAGTCTTGTTGGCTGCATTTCCTTCCCTCTGCAGTCCAACTCATCTCAAACCATCTCAATTGGGTTCAGGTCAGGTGATTGTGGAAGCCAGGTCATTTGATGCAGCACTTCATCACTCTCCTTCTTGGTCGAATAGCCCTTACACAGCCTGGAGGTGTGTTGGGTCATTGTCCTGTAGAAAAACAAATGATAGTCCCACTAAGCGTATTGCTGTGGTAGCCATACTGGTTAAGTGTACCTTGAATTCTCAATAAACCACACGTGTGGGAACCACACATGCAGAGATCATCTGCTCACCTACTCCGTGTCTCACAAAGACCCAGAGGTTGGAACAAAACATTTCAGATTTGGACTCATCAGACCAAAAGACTGATTTCCACCGGTCTAATGTCCATTGCTTGTGTTTCTTGGTCCAAACAAGTCTCTTCTTCTTATTGGTGTCCTTTAGTAGTGTTTGTTTTGCAGTAATTCGACCATGAAGGCCTCATTCACGTAGTCTCCTCTGAACAGTTGATATGAAGATGTGTCTGTTTAACTATGTGAAGCATTTATTTGGCCTGCAATTTCTGAGGCTGGTAACTCTAATGCACTTATCCTCTGCAACAGAGTTAACTCTGGGTCTTCCTTTCCTGTGTCGGTCCTCATGAGAGCTAGTTTCATCATAGCGCTGAATGGTTTTCTCGACTGCACTTGAAGAAACTTTCAAACTGTTCCGTATGGACTGTTGTTTCTCTTTGCTTATTTGAGCTGTTCTTACCTTGCTGTTCTTTACCAAATAGGGATATCTTCTGTATACCACCCCTACCTTGTCACAACACAACTGATTGGCTCAAACGCATTAAGAAGGAAATAAATTCCACAAATTACCTTTTAACAAGGCACACTCCAGGTGACTACCTCAGGAAGCTGGTTGAGATAATGCCAAGAGTGTGCAAAGCTGTCATCAAGGCAAAGGGTGCCTACTTTGAAGAATCTCAAATATAAACTATATTTGGATTTGTTTAACACTATTTTTGGTTACTACGTGATTCCATATGTGTTGTGTCATAGTTTGTACAATGATAGTGAAGACATCCAATGTAGAAAATAGTAAATATAAAGAAAAACCCATGAATGAGTAGGTGTGTCCAAACTTTTGGACTGGCACTGTCGGTGCTGGCCTAATAAAGTCTAGATAAAAAAGGATTGAACTGTTGTCATTAAAGGGTGGTATTAATTAAGGAGCATATACAGTGTCCAGGCCTTTCTGTTCTTTTTAGAACTACTTCATTGGTGACCACGTCATTGGTTACCACATCATTGGTTACGGTGACAGCATGATCAGGATGACTATGAATGAGGAGAGAGGTCAGTCATACCCTGGTCTGTATCCAGATTACTATGAATGAGGAGAGAGGTCAGTCATACCCTGGTCTGTATCCAGATTACTATGAATGAGGAGAGTATCCAGATTACTATGAATGAGGAGAGAGTCAGTCATACCCTGGTCTGTATCAGTCATACCCTGGTCTGTATCCAGATTACTATGAATGAGGAGAGAGGTCAGTCATACCCTGGTCTGTATCCAGATTACTATGAATGAGGAGAGAGGTCAGTCATACCCTGGTCTGTATCCAGATTACTATGAATGAGGAGAGAGGTCAGTCATACCCTGGTCTATGAATATCCAGATTACTATGAATGAGGAGAGAGGTCAGTCATACCCTGGTCTGTATCCAGATTACTATGAATGAGGAGAGAGGTCAGTCATACCCTGGTCTGTATCCAGATTACTATGAATGAGGAGAGAGGTCAGTCATACCCTGGTCTGTATCCAGATTACTATGAATGAGGAGAGAGGTCAGTCATACCCTGGTCTGTATCCAGATTACTATGAATGAGGAGAGAGGTCAGTCATACCCTGGTCTGTATCCAGATTACTATGAATGAGGAGAGAGGTCAGTCATACCCTGGTCTGTATCCAGATTACTATGAATGAGGAGAGAGGTCAGTCATATGAGGAGACAGTCATACCCTGGTCTGTATCCAGATTACTATGAATGAGGAGAGAGGTCAGTCATACCCTGGTCTGTATCCAGATTACTATGAATGAGGAGAGGTCAGTCATACCCTGGTCTGTATCCAGTCAGTCATACCCTGGTCTGTATCCAGATTACTATGAATGAGGAGAGAGGTCAGTCATACCCTGGTCTGTATCCAGATTACTATGAATGAGAGAGTCAGTCATACCCTGGGTCCAGTCATAGTCATACCCTGGTCTGTATCCAGATTACTATGAATGAGGAGAGAGGTCAGTCATACCCTGGTCTGTATCCAGATTACTATGAATGAGGAGAGAGGTCAGTCATACCCTGGTCTGTATCCAGATTACTATGAATGAGGAGAGAGGTCAGTCATACCCTGGTCTGTATCCAGATTACTATGAATGAGGAGAGAGGTCAGTCATACCCTGGTCTGTATCCAGATTACTATGAATGAGGAGAGAGGTCAGTCATACCCTGGTCTGTACTCCAGATTACTATGAATGAGGAGAGAGGTCAGTCATGTCCTGGTCTGTAATTACTCCAGGACCACTAGGCTGTTGTTGCTCTGCAGGTTCAGAGAGTCAATTGTCTCCTGGCAGACATGGGCCTCTCTCCTCTGGGCTTCTCTCTCCACTTTCAGTGCCCAGGTGAGCTGCTTCGTTTGACCTTTAACCTCAGCTGTTTCCTGTTTCTTTTGGAACACTTCCTCCAGCAGCTGGACTACCACCTGGAGGATCACAGAATCAGTGGATCAATGACAAATACCTTGTATTGATATTAGATTTAGTTCATGTCTGTTAATGCTACTGACACTAGAGGGCAGTACAACCTATCCTATGACCGGATGTAAGCCCTGTGTTGCTGGAGATACATTATCTAAACCCTTTCTTTTACATTGAACTCAGCTGCTTCCTGTTTAGTCTTAGTTAATATATGTTAATGCTACTGACACTAGAGGGCAGTACAACCTAGCCAGTGACCAGTTGTATGCTCTTTCTAAATAATACACTTAATACACTGTTTCAATGGACTCACTAGTGTGCAGACTCACCAAAACAGATCTATTATATTCCAGCACATGCTGACATGGTGAAAAGGACATGGACAGAGTCAACTGATAATATGATTATATTTATGACAATCCTCTTGTGGTTCTGTAAAATAATATGATTGGAGCTGTAGCGTTCTATGGCATCAGTCAGAATAAAGGATCAGTTGGAAGATTGTTATGACTCGCTTCACTTGACTCAACCACTTTCAGGATCTCTCACTGAAGAAATGTTCATTATGATCCCCAGTAGCTGGTGTTCCTGGGGAAGCAGGGATTCTGAGCCTCCATCCATCTACATGGTCTAACAATCAAATCATATTCGATTTTAATGATCACTGAATGATTCCCTTCACAATTCAGAGTTAAAGACAGACCTGTGTTCCTGGCGATACATTATCTACACCAGTGGAGGCTGCTGAGGGGAGGACGGTTCATAATAATGTCTGGAACAGAGCAAATGGAATGGCATCAAACACATGGGAGCCACGTTTTTGATGTATTTGATACCATTCTACAGATTCAGCTCCAGGCCTTACCATGAGCCCATCCTCCCCAATTAAGGTGCCACCAACCTCCTGTGATCGACACCCTTTCTGTGTAAGACTTCTCACAAAGACAAAAAGCCTGGAGGATTGCAGAGTAAATGGATCAATGAGAAATACGTTTGTATTGATATTGGCTTGACATTCGACATTAGAGTTAATTTCTGTTAATGCTACTGCCACTAGAGGGCAGTACAACCTATCTTGTGACCGGATGTCAGCCCTGTGTTGCTGGAGATACATTATCTAATCCCTTTCTTTTACAATACCTGCCAGTCTTTGAGGTTTCTCATTGAAGCATTGATTGACATAATCAATGCACTTGCCCTAGTCTATTTTCTTAGACATCCATGAGCAAAAGTTACATCACACTATAATGTATTTTGGTATCATTAAGTGTTTTGCAAGGCTTTTCACAAAGAACCACAAAGAACCAGACTTAAGCAGAAAGAGGTGTAGCCATGTTTCAGACTGGAGAGGCAGGGGTTCGCTTCTGTTCTGTGGTTAGAAAGAGGATGTTTTGACTCTTATTGTAAAAGTCACAAACACAGCAAGTTTCCAACAGCACACATGGTAGTTATGCTGTATTCTATTCTAGTGTGCATTACACAGGCACACAAGTATTCAGGTTTTCTACCTTTGTCTAGAGTATTAACAAAGTTATCTGATGAAGTAACTGGAAAGGTGTGTCGCAACCTGCATCAGGGTGTCATTCTTCTCCTCCATTACCATGAGTTAGTTCCTCATACAGTCATGTGAACAGGTGAACTGAAAATAAAGTGTTGTGCTATATTTAGACACAATGGAAACAACCGAATAGTCCCAAAATTGCCAACTACCTGCCAGTTAAGCTAAATCATGAGCAGCTGTAGTATTTAAAGATAAAGGACCTAGGTCTGATCCACACATATAGCCTCATCTACAAATCTACCCCCTCAATGCATGATCCTACTGTCCTACTGTACCTTCATGGACATGGTCTGTAGCTGGACCAACTTGTCCTTCACTACCTTCCTAGACATGGTCTATAGCTGGGCCAACCTGTCCTTCACTATCTTCCTGGACATGGTCTGTAGCTGGGCCAACCTGTTCTTCACTATCTTCCTGGACATGGTCTGTAGCTTGACAAACCTGTCTTCAGCTGTTGTCTCAACTCATCCTGCTGGCCTTTAGCAGTGAACAGCTCTCCTCCCTTTATGGACAGAGTTCTACACAAGGAACTCACTGTACCTGCAGAGTACAAATACAGTATTGATTGGGAAAACATACAATAAGAGTGTCACCTTTTATTGACAGGATTGTTCACACCTATCCAAACATTTCAGATCTCAGGGGGTGAGGGCTAAGGGTTGATTTGGGATTGTGGGCTCATCCTCCCCCAGTTTAGACTCAAAAGTTGTGTTTGATACTGTATCTCCATGCGTACACACCAGAAGAGATCACATGATTCATCCTAGCCTCTAACTCCCTCATCAGTGGTTTGTTGGTTCTCTCCACTTCTCTCATCTGTTCAGTAAGTGACACTCTGTTGTCTTCCTCCTCACTGTTCACAGCATTCTCTGTAACTCTGAAGACCTGTGTTTGTGGCCATGTTCCAAGACTCAGACAAGGCCCCCTTGCAAGATTAGATCTGTTTTAGGTCTTATACCAGACGATAACATTACATGCAGCCTATATAATTCAAATGTTAACAAATAATTAATTCCTAACTCTGACGAGTTTACTAAGGGTTAACCTCATTCTGTATGGCTTGGTGTCTGTGTTAAGAAAATGTTCAATCCCAATGATAATTACTAATTACTAACAATCAATAGCTTTGACCAATCCCCGAGGTTTGTAAGACCATGGGTATAATAATAATTAGTCAAAGACTCAGCTTATGCAAAAGGCTAGTACCGTTTATTCAGAGGACGTTCTAAAGTCAAGAATACAAAAACATCAATTTTATAGCTGCGCACATACTTCCACACAAAAACAGTATGTATCCTAGGCACATACTGTATCACTACCCAGCCGACAAAGATTAGGGAGACCTTGAGACCTTGAGAAGTACTGCCTGTCCTCTCCCAAATCTCTAGTCAGGTCGGCACTGAATTTTGCTCTGACAGTCTGTGTTTAAGATACTATAAAGACATATTGTACAGTTATTAAATGTTTTCAGGGTGGAATATTCTAATCATTAATTTAAACATATAAATTCCATTTTCAATCTGTCTCAGATTGAGTTGCTTCTCTGTCCAACAGGGCTGGGAACCCTCCATGTTCAGGACCCCTCCCAGGGCTGGCATCTCAGCCTGTGGAGCTCTACTTCTATCCAATCTATCTCCTGGCTCTTCTCCTGCACCTCCTTCTCCACCTCAATCTCTGATTCCTGACCTCCTCTGATAGACACACTATCAACTCCACCTTTAATACCAAGAAACACACAGAAAAGTTGTGAGGTGACCAAGGTTACTTCAGCTCCTCATTTGAACTATTTGATTTCTATACCAATGTGGCTTTTCACTGGTTTTATTTTAGTGTGACAGGTTTTATATTTAATAATAGATGTGTGTTGTGCTCTGTTTGATCTGATGTCAGTTTTAGTTTGAAGAGTCTTGTAACCTGAAGCTTCAAGGTTTTACTTTAATTTTTGTGTCTTTTTAATTTTGTTTAAGTTTAAATGTTGGTCCACCTTTATGGTTCAAAGGCAGAGGGATAGATGACACTATTATAGTTAGATCACTTTTATACTGTAGTTAGTGTCAGGGATAGAGGGATAGACACTATTATAGTTAGATCACTTTTATACTGTAGTTAGTGTCAGTGATAGAGGGATAGATGACACTGTTATAGTTAGATAACCCTTATACTGTAGTTAGTGTCAGGGATAGAGGGATAGACACTATTATAGTTAGATCACCCTTATACTGTAGTTAGTGTCAGGGATAGAGGGATAGACACTATTATAGTTAGATCACTTTTATACTGTAGTTAGTGTCAGGGATAGAGGGATAGACACTATTATAGTTAGATCACTTTTATACTGTAGTTAGTGTCAGGGATAGAGGGATAGACACTATTATAGTTAGATCACTTTTATACTAGTTAGTGTCAGATATAGAGGGATAGATGACACTATTATAGTTAGATCCCTTTATACTGTAGTTAGTGTCAGATAGAGGGGGATAGATGACACTATTAAATGTTATAGCCCTTTTATACTGTATTTATGGTCAGATATAGAGGGATAGATGACACTATTAAAGTTATAGCCCTTTTATACTGTAGTTAGGGTCAGATATAGAGGGATAGATGACACGTGCAAGTTCGAATCCCCGAGCTGACAAGGTATAAATCTGTTGTTCTGCCCCTGAACAGGCAGTTAACCCACTGTTCCTAGGCCGTCATTGAAAATAAGAATTTCTTCTTAACTGACTTGCCTAGTAAAATAAAAAAAAATAAAAAAATAGCACTGCTGTGGTAAAAGCAATGTCTTTTCTCTGGCCACTCTTCAGTAAATCCCAGCTCTGTGGAGTGTACGGCTTAAAGTGGTCCTATGGACAGATACTCCAATCTCCACTGTGGAGCAGCTCCTTCAGGGTTATCTTTGGTCTCTTTGTTTCCTCTTTGATTAATGCCCTCCTTGCCTGGTTGGTGAGTTTTGGTGGCGGCCCTTTCTTGGCAGGTTTGTTGTGGTACCAAATTCTTTCCATTTTTTAATAATGAATTTAATGGTGCTCCGTGAGATATTCAAAGTTTTTGGATATTTTTTTATAACTCAACCCTGATCTATACTTCTTCAGAACATTGTCCCTGACCTGTTTGGAGAGCTCCTTGGTCTTCATGGTGCCACTTGCTTAGTGGTGTTGCAGACTCTGGGGCCTTTCAGAACAGGTGTATATGTACTGAAATCATGTGACACTTAGATTGCACACAGGTGGACTTTATTGAACTAATTATGTGACTTCTGAGGGTATTTGGTTGCACCAGATCTTATTTAGGGGCTTCATAGCAAAGGGGGTGAATACATAGGCACGCACCACTTTTCAGTTTTTTTATTTTTTACATTTTTTGAAGCAAGTTATTTTTTCATTTCACTTCACCAATTTGGAATATTTTGTGTATGTCCATTACATTTAAATTACAGGTTGTCATGCAACAACATTGGAAAAACACCAAGGGGGTTTAATACTTTTGCAAGGCACTGTATGTACATATAAATATATGGATGAGCGATGGCCGTGCGGCATAGGCAAGATGCAGAAGTTCTTATTGAATACAATATATACATATGAGATGAGTAATGTAGGACATGTAAACATTATTAAAGTGTCGTTGTTTAAAGTGACTAGTGATACCTTTCTTGAGTCAATTTTTTTAAGTGGCCAGAGATTTGAGTCTGTATGTTGACAGCAGCCTCACTATGTCAGTGATGGCTGTTTAACAGGATGATGGCGGTGAGATAGAAGCTGTTTTTTCAGTCTCTCGGTCCCAGCTTCAATGCACCTGTACTGACCTCGCCTTCTGGATGATAGCGGGGTGAACAGGCAGTGGCTCAGGTGGTTGTTGTCCTTGATTATCTTTTTGGCCTTCCTGTGACATCGGGTGGTGTAGGTGTCCTGGAGTTTGCCTCCGGCGATGCGTTGTGCAGACCGCACCACCCTCTGGAGAGCCTTGCAGATGAGGGCGGTGCAGTTGCGGTACCAGGCGGTGATACAGCCCAACAGGATGCTCTTGATTATGCATCTGTAAAAGTTTGTGAGTGTTTTAGATGACAAGCCAAATTTCTTCAGCCTCCTGAGGTTGAAGAGGCGATGTTGCGCCTTCTTCACCACGCTGTCTGTGTGAGTGGACCATTTCGGTTTGTGCGTGATATGTACACCGAGGAACTTAAAACTTTCCACCTTCTCCACTACTGTCCCGTCGATGTGGATAGGGGGGTGCTCCCTCGGCTGTTTCCTGAAGTCCACAATCACCTCCTTTGTTTTGTTGACCTTGAGTGAGAGGTTATTTTCCTGACACCACACTCCGAGGGCCCTCACCTCCTCCCTGTAGGCTGTCGTTGGTAATCAAGCCTACCACTGTAGCGTTGTCTGCAAACTTGATGCTTGAGTTGGAGTTGTGCATGGCCACGCAGTCATGGGTGAACAGGGAGTAGGAGAGGGCTGAGATCGCACCCTTGCAGGGCTCCAGTGTTGAGGATCAGCAGGGTGGAGATGTTGTTTCCTACCTTCACCATCTGGGGGCGGCCCGTCAGAAAGTCCAGGATCCAGTTGCACAGAGTGGGGTCGAGACCCAGGGTCTCAAGCTTAATGACGAGTTTGGAGGGTACTATGATGTTAAATGCTGAGCTGTAGTCAATGAACAGTATTCTTACATAGGTATTCCTCTTGTCCAGATGGGATAGGGCAGTGTGCGGTGTGATGGGGATTGCATCGTCTGTGGACCTATTGGGGCGGTAAGCAAATTGTTGTGTGTCTAGGGTATCAGGTAGGGAGGAGGTGATATGATCCTTGCAATGGGGCGATAATCATTTAGTTCAGTTACCTTAGCTTTCTTGGGAACAGGAACATTGGTGGTCATCTTGAAGCATGTGGGGACAGCAGATTATTGACAGGGATAGATTGAATTTGTCCGTAAACACACCAGCCAGCTGGTCTGTTCATGCTATGAGGACACGGCTGGGGATGCCGTCTGGGCCAGCAGCTTTGCGAGGGTTAACATGTTTAAATGTTTTACTCACGTTGGCCACGGAGAAGGAGAGCCCACAGGCTTTGGTAGCGGGCTGTGTCAGTGGCACGGTATTGTCCTCAAAGGGAGCAAGACGTCGATGTCCGCGACAGGGTTGTATTATAATCCGTGATTATCTGTAGACCCTGCTACATACGTCTCGTGTTTGAGACGTTGAATTGCGACTCTACTTTGTCTCTAAACTGACGCTTTGCTTGTTTGATTGCCTTGCAGAGGGAATAACTACACTGTTTGTATTCGTCATGTTTCGTCGCCTTTCCTTGATTAAAAGCGGTGGTTCGCGCTTTCAGTGTTGCGTGAATGCTGCCATCAATCCACGATTTCTGGTTAGGGAAGGTTTTAATAGCCACAGTGGGTACAACGGCTCTCCAATGCACTTGCAAATAAACTCGCTGACCGAGTCAGCGTATATGCCAATGTTATTGTCTGAGGCTGCCCTGGAACATATCCCAGTCCACGTGATCGAAGCAATCTTGAGGCATGGAATCCGATTGGTCAGACCAGCATTGGATAATCCTGAGCATGAGAGCTTCCTGTTTTAGTTCCTGCCTATAGGATTGGAGCAACAAAATGGAATCATGGTCAGATTTGCCCGAAGGGGGGGCGGGGGAGGGCTTTGTATGCATCGCAGAATTTAGAGTAGCAATGGTCCAGAATGCTACCAGCTTGTGTAGCGCATTCGATATGCTGATAGAAATTAGGAAGCCTTGATCTCAGATTAGCTTTGTTAAAATCCCCAGCTACAATAAATTCAGCCTCAGGATATATGGTTTCCAGTTTACATAGAGTCCAGTGAAGTTCTTTCAGGGCCGTCGAGGTATCTGCTTGGGGGGGGATATACACGGCTGTGACTATAATCGAAGCGTATTCTCTTGGGAGATAATGCGGTCGGCATTTGATTGTAAGGAATTCTAGGTCAGGTGAACAAAATGACTTCCTGTATGTTGTTATGCGTCGTTAATCATAAGGCATACACCCCCACTCTTCTTGTTACCAGAGAGATGTTTCATGCGAGGCATGAAGAAACCTGGTGGCTGTACCGACTCTGAAAACATATCCCAAGTGAGCCATGTTTCCGTGAAACAGAGAATGTTACAATCTCTGATGTGTCTCTGGAAGGCAACTTGTACCCTAATTTCGTCCATCTTGTTGTCTAGAGATTGGACATTGGCGAGTAATATAATCAGAAGCGGTGGATGGTGTGCTCGCCTTCTAAGTCTGACCTGTAGGCCGCCCTGTCTGCCTCTCCTGCGGCGACCATGTTGTTTTGGGTCGGCCTCTGTGATTAGATCCTATGACCAGGGTGGAGGTACGAACAAAGGATCCACTTCGAGTAAGTCGTATTCCTGGTCGTAATATTGGTAAATTGACATCATAGAGATGCCATCATAGAGATGACACACGTTCTATCTCCATGGCTGCTGATGTCATAGAGTGGTTGTTACATAGAAATAGAATGAATTGCCAGGGTTAGAGGTTCGCCAGGGTTAGAGGTTCCAAGCCCATTATATTCATTCTATTTATATGGTTGTTAGCCTAACACAGAGATCCTACACAACCACAGAGATTAGGTTCCTTTACATTTATCGTCACAAATACAGATTTGTTTATTTTGAGCATTTCAGATTCAGGTGGAGGACCTGCTTTATCAGGAGGATAATCTGGAAACACTGACAATGGGGTCATTGTTCCAGACATCCCATGTCCCCCGTCTACTGAGAATCTTGCTGTGCTGCAACGTCAAGTGAACCCTACCACTGACTCATCTTTTGGTCAGGACATATACATACATGCTCTTCGATTAGTTATGAGTCTCCAGCCTTTTTAGGTGCAGTCCTCCCACACTATGTAGGATATTGTTTTAGCCCCAGTGCCACTCTTGACAATGGCAAAAATGTGTATGTTTTTGCTAGAAAAGAAAACAGCACCTCTTAACTGGTATGATGTAAACAAACTGTTTCATTCGTTGAAAAGAGCTATTATGAAAAGTTATTTTCATTTTTCTAACAATTAAACTTATTGTAAACCAATGGTATTTATTTTCCACAAAGCAGCTTTGTTAATTGACACTTCTCTCTAAAAGCAAACCCACCATTTGAACATATACAACTGATAAATACTATGTAACAATCAACATTATGTAGTAGTATAACAGTGTCAAAACAATCACATGTGAATAATTGTAACATGTTCACGGCACTACCATTGGACATACAGCAAACCGTTTCCAAGTTCAGAGGTGAATCTATAGAATGTTCTAATAATGCAGTGATCTATAAAACAGATGAGTCCAAGAATCCATAGGTGTCACGTGGCTCCTGAGGTGACTTTCCCTCCCCATATCATTCATGGAGCTGTCACCTTTACAGTTAGTGTACATGACATCCAGTGTCTTAACATGAAAATCAAAAGCAGGCAGTGACGTAACAATGCCACAGTGACGTAACAATGCCACAGTGACGTAACAATGCCACAGTGACGTAACAATGCCACACTGACGTAACAATGCCAAAGTGACGTAACAATGCCACAGTGACGTAACAATGCCACACTGACGTAACAATGCCACAGTGACGTAACAATGCCACAGTGACGTAACAATGCCACAGTGACGTAACAATGCCACAGTGACGTAACAATGCCAAAGTGACGTAACAATGCCACAGTGACGTAACAATGCCACAGTGACGTAACAATGCCACAGTGACGTAACAATGCTACAGTGATGTAACAATGCTACAGTGACACGGAGCTCAGCGAACGGTGGCTATGTACATTATGTAAACACCAATACAGTAGATCCACATATACAGAACTTTGTCATGTCAAAATATAAAAATGAGCAACTGGAAAATCCCTTTAATTTACATTTTAATAAAACCTTCCATCCCTCGCTGCATACAAATGAACCTTGGGTAATCAAAAGCACTTGTGAAGTATTATTGTACTTCAGCACCAAATTCCTGTCTAACAGAGTGGCACTGTCTCTCACTGTTATATTCATCATTTCTGAGCTCCAGAGGTGACGGAGACGACTGAATAAGCAGAGTGACTCGTTTGGTCACAGGATACAGTACTACAAATTAATACCAAAGTCAGACCAAGCACCTTTGCTTGTGAATAATGCTAGCTTTATGCCCGGAGATAAATTGGTCTATTACAATGCGTTTGGATAAAGTGTATATACTTGTATTCTATACCACTTGGTGTACAATATACTAAAATGGAGTCTTTGGCCCCCATCGGTCTACTGTATATAGAACAGCTTCAAGGCTCTTGTTAAAAAAAAAAGAAAGAATAAAAACAGACAGAATCACATATTAAAGGGGAGAGAACCGATGATACCCTAAAGTAGTTACAGTACATCTGGAACACTGTATGTTGGCAAGGACCAGAAAATTAGTCAATTGTATGTCATTTCATTTACATAATTCCTATGGACTACGATGATGCAAAAACACATTTTGTTGATACAGTGTAACACTACTAGCAATGGAGCCTCCTAAGGTTTTGGTGTTCGAAGGTATAGTCTAAGACCAGTGTATAAAACATAATGCAAAAACTTTACAAAAGCCCAAATACTACATCAGTCCCTCTGACTATTTCCAATAGTCCATTCATCCAGCCATCCAGCGTTTAGACCTCTGAGCTATCGCTGCAGTCTACCATCCTTCTATGAATGTTCTGAGTAGTAAGAGGTTAATAAAAAACATTTTCTAAATCACAGTTGTCAAGGGCGTACATTTAAGCATTAACCTAAAAATAAAGCAAGAAAGATTTGACTGCTTCTTTACACAGGAACATAATGTACTGTATGTGGTTTATCAGTCAGTTAAATTGAATAGTCTTTCAGTTAAACTCTATCAAACCTTGCACTGTATTTGATTGCTGTTTCAATGTTTGATTTAAATGCATCGTAATCTCTCAGATGGGCTGTGGGAAATGTTATCGTTTTGGTGTATGTACTAACAACAGGGTAACAAAGTGTAGTTAGGCATGCGTTGTAGACATGAGTGGTCAGGTGTGTGTGGCTGCCCTGTCAGCCACTGCATTACACTGGGAACAGAAAGTGGTTCTCCACTGTCGTCTTCCTCTCCACTGTCTTCAGCCACAGGCAGGCTCACTTTCCCATCTGGTTTAGCATATTTATATGTGTGTGGGGGGGGGGGGGACAAATGTATAGGGGGTCAGTGCAATATAAACTGAAAACAACATAACAGTTTGAAGTGTTACATTGACATCATTACTATGGTGCAGCTCATTTGAGTTTCAAGAGAAAAACATGACATACTACAGTAACAAAATCAGAGTGTAAGGATGAGTACAAACATGCAAAAAATACATACCATCAAGTTCTTGGAGGAAATCTTTAAAGAAATCCAAGATTTCCATCTCCTTTTGTTTTGGATAACCACTTTCACTCATCTCTGGGGCCAGGTTTGAGATTATGTAGTGTGCATCAACCTAGACATTGAATTCCAAGACGTTCATTACTTTCACTATATTTCTGATACACAGGTCACCTGACCAAAACCAGGACCCCATAAATAACAATCAGAATATTAAAAAGCCCAATTTGTTAATTACCATGTCATCACAAAGAGATTGAGACATTCCTTCGGTTTCTTCTGCAGGACCTCAATTAGGATGTAGACTTCAAGGCCTTCATGCAGCTGCTGAAGCATCGCTGTACGTTTTGTGGTTGCATGGAGCAAAATGTCTCTTTACAAAAGGAAACGGATAGGATGGACATTCATTGAGATTAGCATATCTTACTGCAGAATCCTTGGTGCTCTTGAATGAATGGTCATGATAATGTACTCTAAAAACTCATTCGTTTGAAACATATTAAATGAAATCAGTTGACACATTGTGGGTTGTTGCAATGTAAGAATGGAATTTAAAACACATTTTGAACTCAGATCAAATGTATCAACCCATGAAGGCTAATGGGTGCTTTGTTAAATAAGAAACAATTTCACATACCTTATTATGCTCTCCTTGTGATCCAAGTTGATGGGGCCTGTGTAGCCACAGTTGAGGATTCCTTCAGTGTAGGGTGCCAGGTCAAAGGCATCTTTGATCTGAAAGCACATTTTATTTTTCAAACACAACTAATTGCTGAAAGATTAATGAGAAGAATATGCTTACAATTTCATCAACATAACGTGTTGATTATTGGGGACAACTCTGTGTCATGTACACTACCCTTTGTTAGGTCCTTCAGGGTCCCGGTCAACAGATAGTGGTAACACCACTCCTGCATAAATCATGGAGACGGTCCACCTTGTGCAAGGCTCACTGCAAATATTTCACCAGCCACTCTGGATATAAGAGAAGGTGAAATAAGAAAATGTTCCTTCATAGTATTTTTTTTAACATCTAGAAACGTATGTGTTTTACAGAATTGTACATGTGCCTAACACTTTTGTACAGTACTGTATGTACATACAGGTGAAGGCAGGGTAGCCTAGTGGTTAGATCGTTGGACTAGTAAATCTGTCGTTCTGCCCCTGAACTGGCAGTTAACCCACTGTTCCTAGGCCGTCATTGAAAATAAGAATTTGTTCTTAACTGACTTGCCTAGTTAAATAAAGGTTAAATAAAAAAATATATTGACTATGAAACAAATAGGACATGGCCTGCTTATGAGTTGGCATGAAAGAAAGTTTGATGAATTCAACTTAAAATGGCGAAAACAGGCGTTCGTAGCTAAATGCTTTTGGTTAGCTTGAGAATAATAATTGGATGATTTATCATTCTACGGTATGCATGTAATATAGTATAATGTTATGAACCAACACTGAATCGTAGGAATTAACTACCAGGGATGCAAACTGCTGAGGGCCCAAAATGTGAACACTTTTTGTTTCACTGAAACATGCAGGGAGAAATGGAGGTCTTAACTAATTAAACAACAAAGAATGTGATCTATATGATCAGTGTGTGTAAAATAAAAAGTGGTGTATGTGAATCTAACTCACAGCTAAAAAATGTAAAGAAAGCAATCCAATGTTATTTGTTGCCTAGACTTTACTGCAAATGACCCTCAAGTCTTGAGAAAAAAACAATACACTAATATTGCACTTGGAGAAAAAACAAACATTTTAAAGTAGAAATATAATGAAATAAACAGGCACTCTAGTTTTGCTATATTATAGTGGCCACTATAGACATCGATCCAGGGCACAAGGCTATATGTGTGTTAAAATAACATTCACTGAGTAAAAGAAAATAAGTATAATCCCCTCACTCACACACAAGTGTTACTGTCAAGTTCAACACAACAAAAACAATGTCTTTGGGCGACACTGAACATTATTACATTGTACACTTTCTGCCTGTGGACATCTGTTCTACAACGTGCCAGAAAAGGTGAGAAAGAGGGAAAGTGTGTGGTGTTCGTTTCACCTCTATAGTGGCATCCAGTTTAAACCAGGCCCAGCTCAAGCTCCAGCAACACAAGCAAAGCCTCATTTTCACCTAATTCTCTCATTCTGAAAATTAACCACATACTATAGAGGGAAAACATTAGTTAACATATAGTGGTTATTTCGTTAGCCAGTTAATGTTTCACACAGATTGCCAGGGTCCAGTAAGCAAATAACGTTAACGCGTTATAACTTGAGGAACGGCAATGAGTCGAATACCAAAACCGCGAATTTCGCAGCAAGGTGACTAGTTTGCATCCCTGACCTACCAGCTATGTAGAGGTTGAACGGAAGACCGCCAAGTGCGGCTGACCTGAGACGCCATCACCACACAGTCCTTATTGATACTGACCTGACCAATGGAGAAGCATCCTCCACACCTCCTACTAAAGCCCGCCCACAGCGGTGGGGTCAAAAGTGCAAATGAGGAACTGGTGTTTCAATCAACAACAAAAAAAGCAACAATAAAGAGGAACTGCAAGTAAAGAGAACAGTATAGCCAAAATGGAGGGTGGTTGATTGCGACATTAAATTGGAGTTAGATTTTCAAATACATTTTTTGTTCCTCAAATATTTTTGGGGAATGACGTTTTGCGCTCTATTAGAAAATATTTGATTGCATATTTGTACATTTTTTTTAAACGTTGAAGCCCCGTTTCTGCTTTCAAAACAATTATTTTTGATTGAAAAGAAAAACGTTTTGCTCTCGACAAAAATACAAATGTAAACACATAGCCCATAGAAATAGACGGGGCGCGGGATGTTCCACAATGCTGGAAAGGGGGTCAGAGTTAAAAAGTCTGGGAACACCTGGTGCAGAGACCATTGTACCATCTAAACCGCTGTGAAATATCTTCTCCATAAGCGAAAACATTGTATTTTCAAAACTGAACGTTAAAGACGCAAAACATTTACTTAAACAAGGGAAGCATAGAAAGAGTGAACATACTGTATAACATATCTACCGCTTAACTCAAACTTATATGTGAATTTGGTCCGGTCACACAAAAAAAGTGACTTATTGCAGCTTTAAGGTTAGATAAGATTGGGGCTGAGGGTCGTGACATCCCCAGGATGCTGGATAGTACTTACCATGGAAAGTCCCTCAGAAACAAAAATGAAAGCTTTGGAGTTGATAGTAGTGACGTCCCAAGGATCCCAGATTCCATGGTTATTGCTAAATCCCTCATAAACAAAAATTAGTCTGAGTTCATATGGCAATTGGATTATTTTATACCTGGGTTTATCTCTGTGAGAAGTGATAGAATAGAGGGTTTGGGTGGTTGGTGTGCTACATTTATCAAAGAAGGTATAGCACAGAGAGATGAATAGTTCCAAAGAACATGAATGCGTGGCAGTGGAAAAGGGAGTAGTATTTCCAAAAGGAACATAAAATACGTAAAACATTTATTTAAACATGAGATCCATAGAAACAGTGAACATCCTCTATATAACAGATCTACCGCGTCTTAGACTTGCTTTAAAGGAGAATGGCAGATCTATAACTAAAATGTATATGTTCGCCCAAAAGGTACATATTGCAGCTTTAAGGGTTAAGGGCGTTCCAAGGAATCCCAGATAGCACTAAGGCTGAAACGAAAGTGCAAACTACTCCGAGTTAATCTAACAGGTAAGACTGCTCTGTTACGTGTGTAAGAAAAGTGTATTCAATATTGATTCAATATGTATAATATCGTATTTTGAAATATGATTTTCGTATTCGAAATTAACTGTTAGCCTAAGTGTTATTTTACGTTAGTTCGTGCTAGCCCTAAAGGACACGACGCTATCCAGCCAAGAAAATAAAAGACAAACGCCAAAAGGCTGGTCAGCGTTGTTTTAGCTAGACACAGGCTTAAAGGGTAACATTAAGTAGCATAACCGTTACAACATCTAACATATGGCGTTGCATTAGTATAACTTACGCATCAAAACTCCCAAAGCAAAGTGACACCTCACTTTTACATTTTGAGTTACATAAATCCGATCAGAATTCTGAAGGTTCAATTTCGAAATTGGGGAGGGCGTCTTCAGTTTCTCTCTTGCATAACAATTTGTAATTTGACAGAAATGTCCAGTTCAACTAGCCCATGTCAGCAACATTTTAGCTAGGTTTTGTAGCCCATAGATTTTGTGGTAATGTTTGAGACACTCAAAGATGACATGAATACACATTAGATATGGCAAAATGAATAGAATTGCAAGAAAATGACCTTTTAAAACACCCAAATATTCTCTGCACCCCGTGACAAAATGTGTAGAATTGCAGGAAATATATGCTTTAAACCTGCTAAATTGTCTACACCAACGAGGGGTTTGAACAGTTTGTGTCATGAACAGTGCTTGTGCCCATAGAAATAGACATGGGTGCGGGATGTTCCCCAATACTGGAAGGGGGCCTGACTGAAACAGTTTGGGAACCCCTGGTGTAGAGAGTCATTGTACCATCTACACCGCTGTGACATGCTCTACATGAAAAAGAATGTGGACACCTGCTCGTCGAACAACTTATTCCATAATCATGGGCATTAATATGGAGTTGGGCCCCCCTTTGCTGCTATAACAGCATCCACTTGTCTGGGAAGGCTTTCCACTAGATGTTGGAACATTGCTGAGGGGACTTCAGCCACGAGGATCGGTGAGGTTTAGCGATTAGGCTTTGCTCGCAGTCGGTGTTCCAATTCATCCCAAAGGTGTTTCGATGGGGTTGAGGTCAGGACTCTGCAAGCCAGTCAAGATCTTCCACATCGAACTCTACAAAACATTTCTGTACGAACCTCGCTTAGGGTATTGTCATGCTGAAACAGGAATTGGCCTTCCCCAAACTGTTGCTACAAAGTAGAAAGCACAGAATCGTCTAGAATTTAATTGTTTCCATATTAACACCCATGATTTTGGAATGAGATGTTCAACGAGCAGGTGTCCACATACACTACATTACCAAAAGTATGTAATAACCCCATCGTGACAATAGCTAAGTCTTTGACCACACTGTGTCCTTATATTGGATGCCGTGGGTGCGGCAAGTAGAGCGTTGGACTAGTAACCGGAAGGTTGTAAGATCGAATCCCCGAGCTGACAAGGTAAAAATCTGTCGTTCTGCTCCTGGACAAGGCAGTTAACCCACTGTTCCTAGGCCGTCATTGAAAATAAGAATGTGTTCTTAACTGACTTGCCTAGTTAAATAAAGGTAAAATATTGGTGAGTAAAAAAAATCAACCCTTTTAACAAATCAAATTTATATTATATAGTCCTTCGTACATCAGCTGATGTCACAAAGTGCTGTACAGAAACAAAGCCTAAAACCCCAAACGGCAAGCAATGCAGGTGTAGAAGCACGGTGGCAAGGAAAAACTCCCTAGAAAGGCCAAAACCTAGGAAGAAACCTAGAGAGGAACCAGGCTATGTGGGGTGGCCAGTCCTCTTCTGGCTGTGCCGGGTGGAGATTATAACGGAACATGGCCAAGATGTTCAAATGTTCATAAATGACCAGCATGGTCAAATAATAATAATCACAGGCAGAACAGTTGAAACTGGAGCAGCAGCACGGCCAGGTGGACTGGGGACAGCAAGGAGTCATCATGTCAGGTAGTCCTGAGGCATAGTCCTAGGGCTCAGGTCCTCCGAAAGAGAGAAAGAAGGGGAGAATTAGAGAGGGCATACTTAAATTCACACAGGACACCGGATAGGACAGGAGAAGTACTCCAGATATAACAAACTGAACCTAGCCCCCGACACAAACTACTGCAGCATAAATACTGGGGGCTGAGACAGGAGGGGTCAGGAGACACTGTGGCCCCATCCGAGGACACCCCGGACAGGGCCAAACAGGAAGGATATAACCCCACCCACTTTGCTAAAGCACAGCCCCCACACCACGAGAGGGATATCTTCAACCACCAACTTACCATCTTGAGACAAGGCCGAGTATAGCCCACAAAGATCTCCACCACGGCACAACCCAAGGGGGGACGCCAACCCAGAAGGGCATACATTTATCGTCCAGTATGACACCACCGTTGTACTACAAATCACTGTGTAATACAAGGCATTTGGTTGCTGGCAATGGGAGACAGCATTTTTAGGTTTTAATATGTTGGTTCACATAACACGGAAAAATGTAATTGCCATATACGATAAGACTCCATTGAAACAAAAGTAATCCGTTCTAATTTAACGTTTGTTAAATAGTGTATGGAAAATATTTTAATATTGTATGATATTAAACTTTTCCAATTTTATTTGTGTGTGACTCAAGATCTACATGAGGATTGACGACGACCGGGATGTTGTTAATTCAAATCTAAGATTCCAGGGTGGTGGACCTTCTTCCACTGAGATGTTGAGGATTGGAGACCATGGCTCAGTTTCAAAGCTTGATATGGATAGTAAGTTAAACGTTTGGGTTTTGTAAGCGTAGTAGCTTGGCATCATTTCACGCTACAGCAGTAAATGGAACCAGATAGTATGCTCAGAGTGTACACCAATGGTGTACAGTGTATTTGGAAAGTTCAGACCCCTTCACCTTTTCCACAGTTTGTTACATTACAGCCTTATTCTAAAATGGATTAAATCAATATTTTTCCTCATCAATCTACACACAATACCCATAATGGCAAAGCGAAAAAGATACCTTATTTACATAAGTATTCAGATCCTTTGCTATGAAACTCTAAATTGAGCTAAGGTGCATCCTGTTTCCATTGATCATCCTTGAAACGGTTTTACAACTTGATTGGAGTCCACCTGTGGTAAATTCAAAGGATTGGACATGATTTGGAAAGGCACACACCTGTCTATATAAGGTCCCACAGTTGACAGTGCATGTCAGAGAAAAAACCAAGCCCTGAGGTCGAAGGAACTGTCCGTAGAGCACAGAGACATGATTGTTCCGAGGCACAGATCTGGGGAAGGGTACCAAAAAATGTCTACAGTATTGAAGGTCCCCAAGAACACAGTGGCCTCCATCATTCTTAAATGGAAGAATTTTGGAACCACCAAGACCCTTCCTAGAGCTAGAGCTAGCTGGCCAAACCGAGCAATCGGGGAGAAGGGCCTTGGTAAGGGAGGTGACCAAGAATCCGATGGTCACTCTGCCAGAGCTCCAGAATTCCTCTGTGGAGATGGGAGAACCTTCCAGAAGGAAAACCACCTCTGCAGCACTCCACCAATCAGGCCTTTATGGTAGAGTGGCCAGACGGAAGCCACTCCTCAGTTAAAGGCCCATGACAGCCCGCCTTGAGTTTGCCAAAAGGCACCTAAAGGACATTCGGACCATGAGAAACAAGATTCTCTAGTCTGATGAAACCAAGATTGAACTCTTTGGCCTGAATGCCAAGCGTCACGTCTGGAGGAAACCTGGCACCATCCCTACGGTGAAGCATGGTGGCAGCAGCATCGTGCTGTGGGGATGTTTTTCAGTGGCAGGGACTGGGAGACTAGTTAGGATCGATGGAAAGATGAACGGGGGAAAATACAGAGATCCTTGATGAAAACCTGCTCAGGACCTCAAACTGGGGCGATGGTTCACCTTCCAACAGAACAATGAATCTAAGCTCACAGCCAAGACAATGCAGGAGTGTCTTCGGGACAGGTCTCTAAATATCCTTAAGTGGCCCAGCCAGATCCCGATCAAACATCTCTGGAAAGACCTGAAAATAGCTGTGCAGCGGCGCTCCCCATCCAACCTGACAGAGCATGAGAGGATCTGCAGAGAAGAATGTGAGAAACTTCCCAAATGCAGGTATGCCAGGCTTGTAACGTCATACCCAAGAAGATTTAAGGTTGCAATCACTACCAAATGTGCTTCAGCAAAGTACTAAGTAAAGGGTCTGAATACTTATGTGAATGTGATCAGTTTATTGTTATTTTTAAAAATTTGATTCTTAAACTTGAAAAACAATAATCCTGTGTTTGCTTTCTCGTTATGGGGTGTTGTGTGTAGATTGAGGGGAAAAAACAATTTAATACATTTTAGAATAAGGCTGTAACATAACAAAATGTGGAAAAAGTCAAGGGGTCTGAATACTCTCTGAATGCACCGTATATTGGAAGCAGTTCTCCATAGGAATTAAAATTTTCCATTCAATAAAATGTTTCAAGGATGAAATTACTTGTATTTGAGTATTTATTTGTTGAAGTGGGGATAGTAACATTACTACAAAAAAAATGTTTAATTAACTTTTGTTAACATAAAATAATTAATAAGTATGCATTTAGGCGTCTGTAATAGAATATAGGCTACTGATGAACAAATGTAGACGTTAATACATGCATTTCTATCATTTCTAAATCTTTACCAAGATGGCTGCATGGAGCTCAATTCAGCATCTGTCAGTCATCCTGGGTTTATTCACATTTTCTGTGTCAAATTCTAGTTTTGAAAATTGTTTGGTCTTTGAACATTGGCTTGCAAAAGCTAATTTATTATATTTACTCTTTAAAAAAATCAATCTGTATGTCAATTTCACTGACATTTATTAATCAGAACATGGAAATTTTAACTATGCTTTCTCTCTATTTGGAACTGTCAATCTGAACTCTCCTCCAGTTTCATCTCTACTTCAACCCCAAACTCTCTTCAACCCTGCTTTGTCAATGTGACCCCCCCCACCCACCCTATTGTTCAACAGTGGTAATGTGTTCTTTTTCTCTATTTACAGATGAACCTAGCTATCATTTTGACACTTCTAACCATTCAGCGCTCTATTGCATGTGGTAGAGCAGAGTACAGAACAGGTGATGAATGCTGTCCTATGTGTTCACCAGGTAAGGACCAGCTCTGTATACTATGTGGATTATGATGAAGAAAATACATTCCAATACCAATCAATCCATGACACTGACCTTTATCCCACAGGAAACCGGGTACATAAACACTGTACAGAATTTACAAGTACTTCCTGTGTCCCCTGTACCGACTCCACGTTCCTTGATGAACCCAATGGTCTTACAGCATGCATACCGTGTACAAACTGTGACCCAGGCTTTGGTTTGATGGTAAAGCAGCCATGTAGACCTTCATTAGATACTGTCTGTGGGACACTGGAGGGGTTCTACTGTCTAGACCCAACTAAGGATGGTTGTAGAGCAGCCCAGAGACACAGCAGCTGTAAACCTGGTCAATACATCAGCCACACAGGTTGGTCTTCATGTAAATCTTCCATTGGCATCAGTACATGATTTATGCAATCATGAGTTAAGCACATCTCAAGTCAGGATCCTTAATGAGTTTCACCCTGTTGGTGCAGGAACAACATCTACAGATACTGTGTGTTCTGACTGTACTGGTGACACCTATTCAGATGGATCATTTACATCCTGCCAGCCACACACACAGTAAGTGTGGCTCATGTATAATGATATTTTCCTTCAAAATATAAACTATATACTGCAATATGCAAACAGTTTTCATAATGTAAAACTGAATGTTGGATGACTACATTGTCGATTTACCAGTGGTCTATTTCTTATATTATAGATGCGATATCTTGAAGCTTCAGCAAATTAAACCTGGAACTCATTGGACCGACTCTGAATGTGGACCACAGACCTCCCCTCCCATAGCAATAATATCTGCTGTGGTGGTGGTGGTGGTACTAGCTGTGATATCAGCAGTGACGGCAGTAGCTATTAGAAGAAAAATAAAAGGTCCTGTATCTGGTGAGTTTATTTTGGGGAATTGTACCGTTTCATTTATTGTTTTAATTGCCCAGATGAACAAGTGAGAAACATCCAACACTGAATCAAATCACATTTTATTTGTCACATGTGCTGAGTACAACGGATGGAGACTTTACTGTGAAATGCTTGCTTACGAGCTCTTCCAAACGATGCAGTAAAAAAATTAATACAAAATAGTAACAAGGATTTAAATAAAATACACAAGAATGGAGCTACATTCAGGAAGTACCAGTACTAGATCACACAAGAATGGTGCTACATACAGGACGTACCAGTACAAGATTAGTAAAATTAAATGCACAATAATGTTCTGAATATCATGATAACACCCCTGTCAAACAGTATGTTATCGAGTTCCAAATTAGTTTCTGTCTCAATGTTGATTCTTGTACTTTTCCAGAGATGCAAAGCCCTACAGAGGTATGTTAATGAATAATCCCTCAATACCTATTTAATACAGCAGTATTTTCTATCATACTCAATGTGGTAAGAAGATGGCTGACAGGAATTTCTATTACCTCAAGGGTTGCACTTTTGAAAGTTTTATTGAGTTGAGGTTTCCTTTTACTAGGTATCAGACACTGAGCAAACATCAATGCTGTTTGTGGGAACAAGAACAGGTAAGGTAGCCTATAACATCAGAATGGTACAGTATACTTGTTCATGAATTTCAGCCAGATTTGAGCTAAAATGTGTCTTATGAATATTATACAGATTCAAGCCTCCAGGACATTCATCAGAACAATCCAGTCTAATGTGTGGTTCATTGGCTTGAAAACTAGACTAGGCAGTAGGGCACAATTTCTGTCCACTACATGGTGAATGTGATCTAGACTCCGTTTTGAAATAAAAGTTGGAGGCTGGCACATTTGTTTTGTGGTGTAAAGATTAAAAAGGCCATGACCTTGATAGACAGCCTGTCTTCCAATACTGGGGATGAAGATGGAAACGTTAGTAGGAGCCAGGTCTGTTCTGTTCTGGGAAAGGTCAGGTGTGTCCATGATTTCAAATGGTCAGTCCAAGTCAGTTGACAGTAATTGGAATAAAACACAAATGCCATTTTGTAAGACACTCCACCTGGTCTTTGGATGCTGGTGCCAGATACATTGAGCAAATGCCCTTGAACTGAGGAAGTCTACAGATCACAACATCTCCATGGACCTTATGATGTACTGTAGATTCTGTTGACACAAACTGTGCAAAGGACATACGGATGACATTTCCTGGACACTGGTATGGGGGAAAAATGGACTCCACTTGTTGAGTTACCATGGATTTGTATAATCCCACAGAGTAAACATCAAGAGGCAATGGTGCAGTGTAGGCTATGTTCAGTGTGACCCATTTATTTTATAAATTTATTAAACTCGGCAAGTCAGTTAAGAACAAATTCTTATTTACAATGACAGCCTACACCAGACGACACTGGGCCAATTGTGCACCGCCCTATGGGACTCCCAATCACGGCCGGATGTGATACAGCCTGGATTAGAACCAGGGACTGTAGTGACTCCTTGCACTGAGATGCATTGCCTTAGACCTGCGCCACTGGGGAGCTCTGAAGCGAAGCAATGGGACAAATGTTTTGTTTACAGTTCTGTTCTTACGATCCTCCTAAAATATTTTATTGTCACACTGGGATACGTGCTGTGAAATGTGTTGTTTTACAGGGTCAGCCATAGTAGTACTCTGCCCCTGGAGCAAATTAGGGTTAAGTGCCTTGCTCAAGAACACATTGACAGATTTTTCACCTTGATTGTATAGTTATTTGTGTTGTACAGTTCCTTTGTATTTTGTAGGTATTGTTTTATATGATGCACATTATTCGATGCCATTATTCATTGTTTTGGTGTTTTTGATTCCATGGGTTAGTCTCTTCTATTGAATCAATTTGCTTCTCTGTAAATCTTGGGTTATGCTTGTTTCACCAGCCATCAGTGCTCAGTCTATTGTTGCTGTAAGTGTATTTCTGGTGACTGATCCAATGTCCCCTCTTGGGATTAGTAAATAGAGGATCTGCAATACAATTAAGCCAGCTAACTTTCTTATGTTCAAGTGTCCCAATGATGTTAGCTACATTGTAAAAAATGCTATTGAATAAAGCAAAATGTGAAAACTGCAAGGGTGTGAGGACGTCTGTTTAGTTCATCTATATAATGAACCTCCTGATATTTCACATGTGTATTATTGACTAAATTCCAAAACAATTTTTAATATCTTTAGAGATTCCAAACGAGAAGGATTATATTGACCTTCCTTTAAAAAGTGCATCCTTCCTTGAAGACTCACTGATTGGACAGGTGAATTGGCTCCACATGAGTTTCACCTGTCATTTATACCTCAAGGAGGAATGGAAGGCAGTGGCGGTCAGTGCCGTTTTAAGATTAGGGAGGATGGTTTATTTGAATGAGTATAGCCTTATTTATATTACAGCATATTGATGACTCATTCATATTCCGTTCACCCAGCTCAATGTATCGGGCTAGGTTTAGGCTACTACATAACTCTCATTTCCCCTATACCCATCATGAGATTGCTACAACCTAGCCTACGATTAAAAGTTTACAAAGTAGGTGCACAAGTCGAGAAATCAAGGTGACAGACAGTGACTCATTCAATACGGCCTTGCGCACTCTGCCTTCATCTAGCTGATCTAGGGAGTAATCGATAGTCCAAACAACTGCAAACCAAGTTTCTAATGGACAAATTCAAGAATGTTTATCCCTGTTTCGTTCCGTTAGCTGCTGTTTAAGAAATGTTTTTCAACCGAATGACCAGGTTTAAGTGCCTCTGAACGGGCTATGGTAGGTGTCAGGCGTACTGTTTTGTGTCAAGAACTGCAACGCTGCTGGGTTTTTTACACAATAGTTTCCCTGTATATCAAAAATGGTCCACCACCCAAAGGACATCCAGCCAACTTAACACAACTGTGGGAAGTATTGGAGTCAACATGGGCCAGCAACCCTGTGGAAAGCTTTCGACACCTTGTAGAGTCCATGCCCCGACGAATTGAGGCTGTTCTGTACACTCAGTGTATATTTGAGTGCTATGAGCGTATAAAATAATCATGCACTCATACGTGTACTGAACAACAAGTTGTGACCTTTGTTCATTTTACAAAGTTTAATGGGTATACAGCCAAATACTGATTAACCCAGCAGTGCTCTAACTTTAACAGTGTCATCTATCCCTCTGCCTTAAAACACTCATGGTTGAGTAAAATTGAATCTAAAACTAAACTTGAAAAGAAACAAAAAAGAAAGTAGAAACTTCAGGTTACAAGACTGTTCAAACTAAAACTGATACCAGAACCAACAGAGCACAACACACATCTAGAATTAAATATAAAAACCTGTGAAATGAAAAAAAAAAAAACAAATGAAAAGCCAAAATTGTAAAGAAAATAAATATTTTAAAATGTGGAGCTGAAGTAACCTAGGTCATCTCAGTTTTCTGTGTGTTTCTTTGTATTGAAGGCTGAGTTGATAGTTCGTCTGGAGGTCAGGAATCTAAGGGAGGTGCAGGAGAAGAGCCAGGATAGAAGAGGAGATCAACAGGCTGAGAGAGGCCAGCTCTGGGTGGGGTTATGCTATCTTCTTGTGTAAGACCTAAAACTAATCTAATCTTGCATGGTGGCCTTGTCTGTGCCACAAATGCAAATCTTCCAGTGTGAATATGCCTCTGCTATCTGCTTCAGTCGTTTTTTTGTCATTTGTGAAAATGAAAATAAGATGCAAAACATTTACTTAAAGGGAAGCATAGAAATGGTGATCATACTGTATAACAGATCTACCGCTTCTTAGACATGCTTTAAATGAGAATGACAGATCTATAACTAATTTCTATGCAAATTTGGTCTGGTCGCCCAAAAGGTACATACTGCAGCTTTAAGGGTTAGGGACGTCCCAAGGATCCCTGATAGCACCGACGCTTGAAAGTCTCTTGTTCATTAACTAAAGTGTAAACTAGTCGGAGTTAATCTAACAGGTAAAACTGCTCTGTTACATGTTTAGGAAAAGTGTATTCAATAATAATTAAATATGTGTAATATGGTATTTTGAAATATGATGTTCGAAATGAACTGTTAGCTAAAGTTGTATGTTAGTTAGTGCTAGCCCTGAAGGACACGACGCTTCACGTCCTTTAAGTGCATGCGCTGTCCAGCGGTTTGTGGAGCCAAGATAAAATGTTGCTTATCTAAATTACATTGTTGTACCTTCATTATGCTAGCCCATCTACATACATGTTAAAAGACAAACACCAAGAGGCAAGTCAGCGTTGTTTTAGCTAGACACAGGCTTAAAGAGTAACATTAAGTAGCTACAAGAAGAAATCCAGCCCAGTCACGGACCAGGATGTCTTGCTCCCAGGCAGACTAAATAACTTTTTTGCCCGCTTTGAGGACAATACAGTGCCACTGACACGGCCTGCAACGAAAACATGCGGTCTCTCCTTCACTGCAGCCGAGGTGAGTAAAACATTTAAACATGTTAACCCTCGCAAGGCTGCAGGCCCAGACGGCATCCCCAGCCGCGCCCTCAGAGCATGCGCAGACCAGCTGGCTGGTGTGTTTACGGACATATTCAATCGATCCCTATACCAGTCTGCTGTTCCCACATGCTTCAAGAGGGCCACCATTGTTCCTGTTCCCAAGAAAGCTAAGGTAACTGAGCTAAACGACTACCGCCCCAGCACTCACTTCCTGTCATCATGAAGTGCTTTGAGAGACTAGTCAAGGACCATATCACCTCCACCCTACCTGACACCCTAGACCCACTCCAATTTGCTTACCGCCCAAATAGGTCCACAGACAACGCAATCTCAACCACACTGCCCATTGCCTTAACCCATCTGGACAAGAGGAATACCTATGTGAGAATGCTGTTCATCGACTACAGCTCGGCATTTAACACCATAGTACCCTCCAAGCTCGTCATCAAGCTCGAGACCCTGGGTCTCGACCCCGCCCTGTGCAACTGGGTACTGGACTTCCTGACGGGCCGCCACCAGGTGGTGAGGGTAGGCAACAACATCTCCACCCCGCTGATCCTCAACACTGGGGCCCCACAAGGGTGCATTCTGAGCCCTCTCCTGTACTCCCTGTTCACCCACGACTGCGCGGCCACGCACGCCTCCAACTCAATCATCAAGTTTGCGGACGACACAACAGTGGTAGGCTTGATTACCAACAACGACAAGACGGCCTACAGGGAGGAGGTGAGGGCCCTCGGAGTGTGGTGTCAGGACAATAACCTCTCACTCAACGTCAATAAAACTAAGGAGATGATTGTGGACTTCAGGAAACAGCAGAGGGAACACCCCCCTATCCACATCGATGGAACAGTAGTGGAGAGGGTAGTAAGTTTTAAGTTCCTCCGCATACACATCACAGACAAACTGAATTTGTCCACTCACACAGACAGCATCGTGAAGAAGGCGCAGCAGCGCCTCTTCAACCTCAGGATGCTGAAGAAATTCGGCTTGTCACCAAAAGCACTCACAAACTTCTACAGATGCACAATCGAGAGCATCCTGGCGGGCTGTATCACCGCCTGGTACGGCAACTGCTCCGCCCACAACCGTAAGGCTCTCCAGAGGGTAGTGAGGTCTGCACAACGCATCACCGGGGGCAAACTACCTGCCCTCCAGGACACCTACACCACCCGATGTTACAGGAAGGCCATAAAGATCATCAAGGACAACACCCACCCGAGCCACTGCCTGTTCACCCCGCTATCATCCAGAAGGCGAGGTCAGTACAGGTGCATCAAAGCTGGGACCGAGAGACTGAAAAACAGCTTCTTTCTCAAGGCCATCAGACTGTTAAACAGCCACCACTAACATTGAGTGGCTGCTGCCAACACACTGACTCAACTCCAGCCACTTTAATAATGGGAATTGATGGGAAATGATGTAAAATATATCACTAGCCACTTTAAACAATGCTACCGAATATAATGTTTACATACCCTACATTATTCATCTCATATGCATACGTATATACTGTACTCTATATCATCGACTGCATCCTTATGTAATACATGTATCACTAGCCACTTTAACTATGCCACTTTGTTTACACACTCATCTCACATGTATATACTGTACTCGATACCATCTACTGTATCTTGCCTATGCGGCTCTGCACCATCACTCATTCATATCTGATGTACATATTCTTTATCCCCTTACACTGTGTATAAGAAATTTGTTTTGGAATTGTTAGTTAGATTACTTGTTGGTTATTACTGCATTGTCGGAACTAGAAGCACAAGCATTTCGCTACACTCGCATTAACATCTGCTAACCATGTGTATGTGACAAATAAAATTTGATTTGATTTGTAACCATTACAACATGTAACATATGGCTTTGCATTAGTATAACTTACGCATCAAAACTCCCAAAGCAAAGTGACACCTCACTTTTAAATTATTCGAGTTATTACTTAAAACTGATCAGAATTCCGAAGGTGCCATTTCGAAATTGGGTAGTTTTCCTGTCATCTCGACTTGCACATCATCATCTGCACATCTATCACTCCAGTGTTAATTTGCTAAATTGTTATTACTTCGCTACTATGGCCTATTTATTGCCTTACCTCCTCACGCCATTTGCACACACTGTGTATAGACTTTATTTTTTTCTATTGTGTTATTGACTGTACATTTGTTTATTCCATGTGTACTTGTGTTGTTTGTGTCGCACTGCTTTGCTTTATCTTGGCCAGGTCGCAGTTGTAAACGAGAACTTGTTCTCAACTGACCTACCTGGTTAAATAAAGGTGCATTTTTTTCAGGCATTGCATAACTTAGAGAGCAATTTATAACTTGTCAGAAATGTTCAGATCAACTAGCCATGTCAGCAAACATTTTTTGCTAGGTTTTGTAGACCATAGATTTTGTTGTAGTGTTTGAGACACTCAAAGGTAACATTTTTATTTTACTAGTCAAGTCAGTTAAGAACAAATTCTAATTTTCAATGACGGCCTAGGAACAGTGGGTTAACTGCCTGTTCAAGGGCAGAAACTTGCAACCTTTCGGTTACTAGTCCAACGCTCTAACCACTAGGCTACCCTGCCGCCCCGAATGAATACACATTAGACATGGCAAAATGTATAGAATTGCAAGAAAATGACTTTTTAAAACAGCAAAATGTTCTCTACACCCTGTGACAAAATGCATAGAATTGCTGGAAATATGCTTTAAACCTGCTAAATTCTCTACACCAACAAGAGGGGTGTGAACAGTTTGTGTCATGAACAGTGCTTGTGCCCATAGAAATAGACGTGGGCGTGAGATGTACCCCAAACAGTTTGGGAACCCCTGCTGTAGAGAGTCATTGTACGATTTAAACCGCTGTGACATGCTCTACATGACCAAAATTATGTGGACACCTGCTTGTAGAACATCTTGTTTCAAACTCATGTGCATTAATATGGAGTTGGTCCCCCCTTTTCTGCTATAACAGCCTCTACTCTTCTGGGAAGGCTTTCCACTAGATCAGGGGTGTCAAAGTCAAATGGACGGAGGGCCAAATAAAAAATTTAGCTACAAGCCGAGGGCCGGACTGTTCGAATGTTCATTGAAAAATTTTTAAATGACGCATATAGTCTAGTGAACCTAATTGAACCTACTGAAAACCTAACAAATATATTCCAATATGATCAGATAAATAAAGCAATATTTTCTTATGGCTCTGTCAGTAATCTTTAATTTTCAACAGACACAAAAGACAAATTTCCTTTATATAAAAATCCCCATAACATGAACATTAAATGAAAGAAACCGGTATTCAAGGCACCATCAGTAGCCTATATTTTCTATTTTAGCAAAAGTGGGCTAAATTTACTTCAAAGAAAAAAACAATAATAGCAATTTTCTATCATCCACTCAACTGAAATATTTTTAAAATATAATTGGATTGAAATACAATAAAATAAAGTGCAAAAATCTATTAATCAAAAACAACACTTTGTTTAAGGAGAAGTAACATGCAGTGAAAACAAATATTAAACTTTAACTTTTAAACTTGAACTGAGTAAAAACTCTAAATATGTGATTGCACAGTAATGTTCACTTGTTTGAGGTTGAGGGTGATACTTGGTGGTGTCCCATCTTTTCCACAAGTTCATCAATGTTCGGGTAAGGCTCTGAGCTGAGGAAATCCTCAGAATTGAGTGGAGGTGTTCAGCAGTAAGTCGACTTCTGTGTGATGTTTTGTTCAGGTTCATCAAAGAAAAAAGTTGTTCACACAGGTATGTGCTGCCAAACATAGACAACGTTTGAGCAGCCTGGATGCGCAGCTGGGGCATTGTGTCGGGGAGGAAACGGGCGAACTCCGCAGCACCCACTGCCGCATATTTTGCCCTCAGTGCATCATTGCATTGGAGGTCAATCAACTCCATTTGGAGGTTTGGTGGTGAGCTTTCCACGTCAACAGCAAATGGGTTACCGAGCAGTTCCAACCTGCTTTTTTGTGCTTCAAAGTCAGCAAATCGGCGTCGAAAGTCAGCGGCAAGCATACCTATTTTATCAGCCAACTGTGCGCTCGGGAACGCACTGGTAGAGAGCTTCTCTTTCATGGTCTGGCAGCTGGGAAAGTGGCTCAAATTTTCTTTCCGCATCTGCGTCTCCCACAGAGTCAGTTTGGTTTTAAATGCCTTCACTGTACTGTACATATCAGAGATGACATGATCCCGACCCTGCAGCTGCAAGTTCATTGCATTCAGATGACTCGTAATGTCACACAGAAAAGCCATTTCACACAGAAACATTTCGTCTCGGAGTTGTGTTGTGTCTTTCCCTTTGCTGTCCAAGAACAGACAAATCTCCTCACGAAGCTCGAAACATCTTTGAAGCACCTTTCCCTGGCTTAGCCATCGCACCTCTGTGTGATAAGGCAAATCACCATGCTCCGTTTCTAACTCCGTCAGAAATGCCTTGAACTGGCGGTGATTCAAACCTTTGGCTCTGATAAAGTTAACTGTGCGCGTGATGATGCTCATTACATGCTCCATTTTCAAGGCTTTACCGCACAACGCTTCCTGGTGTATGATACAATGATAAGCTGTCAGCTCACCTGTCGCGTTTTCCTCTTGCATCTTTTCCCGTATCTTCGCCACCAGTCCGCTCCTGTGTCCACACATCGCAGGTGCTCCGTCGGTTGTCAAACCCACGAGTTTTTCCCAAGGCAGCTCCATCTCATTTACACATCTTGACACCTCTTCATACAAATCATGCCCCGTAGTTGTGCCATGCATAGGACGTAAAGCCAAAAACTCCTCTGTCACGCTTAGGCTGGAGTCCACTCCGCGGATGAAAATTGACAACTGGGCAATGTCAGAAATGTCGGTGCTCTCATCCACAGCCAAGGAATATGCAATGAAATCTTTTCCCTTTTTCACAAGCTGCTCTTTTAGATTGATGGACAACTGGTCTACTCTCTCGGCAATGGTGTTTCTGCTCAGACTCACATTTAAAAAGAGTTGCCTTTTTTCTGGGCAAACTTCGTCACAAACTTTAATCATGCAGTTTTTGATGAAATCCCCCTCCGTAAATGGCCGGGCTGATTTAGCGATCTCTTCTGCCAAAATAAAACTGGCCTTGACAGCAGCCTGGCCTTGTGATTTGGCTTTTTTGAACAGAGCCTGTCGAGATTTGAGGCCTCGTTTTAATTCCTCTGCCTTTTGTAGCCTTTGTTCCATGTCCATATTCTTGTTTTTGTCCGCGTGTTTCGTTTCATAATGTCGTCTCAGATTATACTCTTTCAGTACCGCCACACTTTCTCCACACAGAAGACACACAGGTTTTCCAGCTACCTCCGTGAACATATACTCCGACTCCCACCTTGTTTGAAACCCCGGTTCTCAGTGTCCACCTTCCGTTTTGCCATTTTTGATGGGTATCTGAAAGTTAATTTTACTGTGATGCTGACGACTGCTGTGCCAATAAATATTGAAATGAAGCAGCCTACTGCTCGGTGCGTCACCGTTGCATTGTGGGAAATGTAGTATTGGTGCGTGTAAAAGATCTGCGGGCTGCCGGCTTGCTGCGGTCTGCGGGCCGGTTCTAATAATAAATCAAGATCATCCCAGGGGCCGTAAAAAACCTTCTCGCGGGCCGGATGTGGCCCGCGGGCCTTGACTCTGACATATGTGCACTAGATGTTGGAACATTGCTGCTATAACAGCCTCCACTCTTCTGGGAAGGCTTTCCACTAGATGTTGGAACATTGCTGCTATAACAGCCTCCACTCTTCTGGGAAGGCTTTCCACTAGATGTTGGAACATTGCTGCTATAACAGCCTCCACTCTTCTGGGAAGGCTTTCCACTAGATGTTGGAACATTGCTGCAGGGACTTTCTTCCATTCAGCCACAAGAGCATTAGTGAGGTCGGGCACTGATATTGGGTGATTAGGCTTGGCTTGCAGTCAGTGTACCAATTCATCCCAAAGGTGCTCTATGCAGGCCAGTCAAGTTCTTCCACACAGATCTCGACAAAACATTTCTGTACGGACCTCGCTTTGTCCACAGGGGCATTTGTCATGCTGAAACAGGTAAGGGCCTTCCCCAAACTGTTGCCACAAAGTTGGAAGCACATAATTGTCTAGACTGTCATTGTATGCTGTAGCAATAATATTTCCCTTCACTGGAACTAAGGAGTCTGAACCATGTAAAAAACAAACAGTCCCAGGCCATTATTCCTCCTCCACCAATCTTTACAGTTGGCACTATGCATTGGGGCAGGTAGCGTTCTCCTGGCATCCGCCAAACCCAGATTTGTCTGCCGGGACTGCCAGATGGTGAAGCTTGATTAATAACTCCAGAGAACGCATTTCCACTGCTCCAGAGTCCGACGTGTTGTGCATGGTGATCTTAGGCTTGATCTTAGGCTGGTGCTCGGCCATGGAAACCCATTTTGTGAAGCTCCCGACAAACAGATATTGTACTGAAGTTGCTTCCAGAGGCAGTTTGTAACTCAGTAGTGAGTGTTGCAACAGAGGACAGACTATTTTTTACATGCTATGCACTTCAGCACTCTGCGGTCCTGTTCTGTGAGCTTGTGTGGCCTACCACTTCGAAGCTGAGCTGTTGTTGCCCCTAGACATTTCCACTTCACTTTATTTTGAAATGTAAAGATTAAGTAAATAAACTTCCTCTCTTCTCATTAATGGCAAATGATTGCATCTTGTTATTAACCTGTTTATTGTTATGAATAAGCCTCTCCATCATACCCCCCCCCCCCCCTCCCGCTTGCACAAAATACTAGTCTACTTGCCTGTTTCCAATGCTAAACTTCAACAACTAGAAACTCTGCATAAGCATGCTCTAAAGTTTGTGAGAAGATGAGCACATTTTCATGTCAAGTTCAGTTTTTATAAAATGCCAACTTTTGCTTGAAAACTGACACACGCATGTTTTAGGGTCCGTTTTGTACATATGCACGGTTTATAAATGAGGCCCCAGGACAGGGTTTGAGAAATCAATTTGAGAAGGTTGTAAATGATCTCAATCTGAAGGCACAACCTAGATTGGAGCTAATGTCTTTAGTTGAACATGTTATTACTCCAACCTAGTAAAAGTGATAATCTGACACGTTTATATTTTTGTCAAAAACTACTTTATATCGAAAGTGTCTTTGATTTGACGGCTTGCACATGCGCAGATCGTCTTGAGACGAACGTTAGACCCGATTACGTGTTTCTACGCACGAGTCGCCATGACATCACCTACAAGTGTGATCGAAGGATTTGATGAAGCAGTTTTAGTCTGTCTTCATACTGCGCTGTCTTTGGTAGAACGGACATTGCTCCATGTACAAGGCTACTTCACCACAAGAGGGCAGCAGTCTCTAACTATTTGCCAATTTCTCAGTTGATAGTTAGCTTATTACAGTTATTTTCGAGTCATTCAATTCAGCAAGATCATCATTTATAAATTGAAAGGTTATGTTTTATTATGATTCAGTTCAGTTTTATTCACTATTGATGGTGACTGAACTCAATGGTGGTCAGCCAATGTACATTACTATATTATATTTATTAACGGTGCAGTGTATGCAATATTAAGCAGAATATAATTGAACTATTCTTACTATACAGTGCATGTACTAAAATGCATGAAGTCCACAGGTCAGTTCATCTGGATACTTCAAAACTCCTAAGAATGTCACAAATCCAGTGTGTGGGTCTTCCAGTAAGTTGGAGAAGATTGAGGGAACATGGCACAGTTTGAAACCTTGACATGGACTGTAAGTGAAACATTTCGGATTTGCACATTTTGTTGCTTGTCTTGTTTAAAAAACTAATTATCAATGTAAATATTTCCTTTAAGAAATAGGAATCAGAGCTATTATTAGCCTACTATATAGTCTTAGTTTAAATTTTACTGAAACCTCGTAGAAAAACCATGGAGATAAATGCATTTCATTAACATTTATTGACTGGATTTGCAGATAACATGTTATCTTGGGTTTGGTGTCACATCTTTAAATGTAATGGATGCTGATGGTGGTGATTTATTCATTCTCTATTTGCAGATACATTTTATACTTCTAAACATTGAACCCTGTTCCACATATGATCGCTTCATCTATAAAATAGGTGATAGAGATTGCAGAATGTGTAGGCCTGGTAAGGACTTTGTGTATTTTTATGAGGAGTTAATTATAATAATAACAACAATAATAATTATGATGATAATAATACCAAAAGGTAATTATTTTCTGTTTTTCTTTACAACAGGATATCATGTACATAGTCATTGTACTACATCTACATTCACCTCCTGTGTGCCCCGTATTGACTCCACCTTCCTGTGTGCCCTGTATTGACTCCACCTTCCTTGATGAGCCCAGTGATAAAACAACATGCAACAACTGTACCACATGTGATCCAGGTGAGAATTCTGTGTTCTGGGCATAAACACTGAGCTACTTTACTATATCAGCTGTTGTTTTAATGAACGACATCAGGCTTTACATTTAGCTTCAGATACCTAGTGACATGTTTTCTCTCTAGGTTTGGGTTTGATGGTAAAGCAGCCATGTACACCTTCATCAGACACTGTCTGTGGGACGCTGGAGGGGTTCTACTGTCTAGACCCAACTAAGGATGGTTGTAGAGCAGCCCAGAGATACAGCAGCTGTAAACCTGGTCAATACATCAGCCACACAGGTTGGTCTTCATGTAAATCTTCCTATGACATCAGTACATGATTTATGCAATAATGAGTTAAGCACATCTCAAGTCAGGATCCTTAATGAGTTTCACCCTGTTGGTGCAGGAACAACATCTACAGATACTGTGTGTTCTGACTGTACTGGTGACACCTATTCAGATGGATCATTTACATCCTGCCAGCCACACACACAAGTGTGGCTCATGCAAATGGTTATTTCCTTCAAATACTGCAATATGCAATCAGTTTTCATAATGTAAAACTCAAAGTTGGATGACTAAAGTTGGATGACTAAATTGTCGATTTAGTTCAAATCCCCGAGCTGACAAGGTACAAATCTGTCGTTCTGCCCCTGGCAGTTAACCCACTGTTCCCAGGCCGTCATTGAAAATTAGAATTTGTTCTTAACTGACTTGCCTAGTAAAATAAAGGTAAAAAAAAAAAAAATCTTATTATAGATGCAATATCTTGAAGCTTCAGCAAATTAAACCTGGAACTCATTGGTCTGACTCTGAATGTGGACCACAGACCTCCCTTTCCATGGCTGAAATAATATCTGCTGCTGTGGTGGTGGTGGTGGTGTTACTAGCTGTGATGGCAGCAGTAGCTATTAGAAGAAAAATAAAAGGTCCTTTATCTGGTGAGTTTATTTTGGGGAATTGTACCGTTTCATTTATTGTTTTAATTGCCCAGATGAACAAGTGAATCCAACTGAATCAAATAATATCTTTATTTGTCAAATGTGCCGAATACAATAGTGTTTACCACTTGCTTACGAGCCCTTCCAAACGATGCAGTTAAAAAATAAATATAAAATAGTAACACGATGATTCAAATAAAATACACAAGAATGAAGCCAAATACAGGGAGTACCAGTACAGTTCCTGTGTGGCTCAGTTGGTAGAGCATGGTGCTGGCAACACCAGGGTTGTGTGTTCAATTCCCAGAGGAGAACAGTATGGAAAATGTATGCACTCACAACTGTATGTAGCTCTGGAAAAGATTGTCTGCTAAATTAATTAAATAAATACTAATAAATACCAAAGCACACAAGGTAAATACACAATAATGGAGCTACATACAGGAAGTACCAGTACTAGATCACATAAAATTAAATACACAATAATGTTCTGAAAATCATGACAATGCTCCTGTCAAACAGTATATGTTATTGAGTTCTAAATTGGTTTTTGTTTCAATGTTGACTCTTGTACTTTTCCAGAGAGGACTTTTCCAGAGACACAAAGCTCTACAGAGGTATGTTAAAACTTCATAGGGATAGGGGGAAGTAATCTGAAGTTTGAATGAACGAGGTGCCCAAAGTAAACTGCCTGTTACTCAGGCCCAGAAGCTAGGATATGCATATAATTGGTTGATTTGGATAGAAAACACTCTAAAGTTTCTGAAACAGTTACAATAATGTCTGTGAGTATAACAGAACTGATAAGGCAGGCTAAACCCCGAGGACAAACCATCCAGAAAAAAAGGGAAAACCTCAGTCTTAAGAAAGCGTTTCTGGCTTCTTTTTGGAAAAATTAGCTAGAATTGGTAGTTTTTGGAGTGTCTCCCATTTTGTCTGTAGTGTTTGTTTACGCGTGCCGGTGAATGCGCGTTCTTCCTTGTTTATCTCCGGCAATGACAATAACTATTCTCAGGCTTAAATTGTGTTGTTTATTAACATATTAGGGTACCTGAGGTTTGATTAGAAACTTTGTTTGACTTGTTTGAAGAAGTGTATTGGTAACGTTTGGGATTAATTTTGTATGCATTTTGAAGGAGGGAAACCGGTGGATTATTGAATGAAGGGCGCCAGCTAAACTGAGTTTTTGGGGATATAAAGAAGGACTTTATCGAACAAAACGTCCATTTGTGATGTAGCTGGGACCTTTTGGAGTGCCAACAGAAGAAGATCTTCAAAGATAAGTGATTTATTTTATTGCTATTTCTGACTTTTGTGGCCCATCTGCCTGGTTGGAAAATGTTTTTAATGCTTTTGTGTGCTGGGCGCTGTCCTCAGATAATCGCCGCAAAGCCTTTTTTAAATCTGACACAGCGGCTGGATTAACAAGAAGTTAAGCTTTTAACTGATGTATGACACTTGTATTTTCAAGAATGTTGAATATTACTATTTCTGTAATTTGAATTCCGCGCTCTGCAATTTCACCGGATGTTGTCAAATCTATTCCGTTAACGGGATTCGATCCGTAGGTGGTTGTTAATGAATAACCCCCAATACCCACTTCATACAGCAGTATTTTATATCATACTCAATGTGGTAAGGAGATGGCTGACAGGAATTTATATTACCTCAAGGGTTGCACTTTTTAAAGTTTTATTGAGTTGAGGTTTCCTTTTACTAGGTATCAGACACTGAGGGAACGTCAATGCTGTTTGTGGGAACAAGAACAGGTAAGGTAGCCTGTAACATCAGAATGGTACAGTATGCTTGAGCTCATGAATTTCAGCCAGATTTGAACTAAAACGTGTCTTCTTATGAATATTATACAGATTCAAGCCTCCAGGACATTCATCAGAACAATCCAGTCTAATGTGTGGTTCATTGGCTTGAAAAAAAGACTAGGCAGTAGGACCTTTTTTCTTTCTACTACATGGTAAATATGATCTAGACTCCATTTTGAAATAAAAGTTGGAGGCTGGCACATTTGTTTTGTGGTGTAAAGATTAAAAAGGCCATGACCTTGATAGACAGCCTGTCTTCCAATATTGGGGATGAAGATGGACACTTTAGTAGGAGCCAGGTCTGTTCTGTTCTGGGAAATGTCAGGTGTATCCATGATTTCAAATGGTAAGTCCAAGTCCAACTAGTGACCAATACTTTTGTTTTGGTCAATAACACCAAAACATAACTATGTTTGTACTTATTTGTAACCAGATCGTGACTCTTGTGAAGTCTTTGACCACACGGTGTCCTTATTGGTGAGTAAAAAATCATGCTGCCATTTTAACGGAAGGGCATTTACATTTATGGTCCAGCATGACACCGCCCACCGCCGTTGTACTTCAAATCACTGTGTGATTCAAGGCATTTTGGTTGCTTGGCAATGGGAGACAGCACTTTTAGGTTTTAATATGTGGGTTCACATAACACAGAAAAAATGTAATTGCCATATACGATAAGACTCCATTGAACCAAAAATAATCAGTTCTAATTTAACGTTTGTTAAATATTGTACGGAAAATATTGAAATATTGTATGGTATTAAACTTTTCCAATTTTATTTGTGAGACTCGCAAGGTCTACATGAGGATTGACAACAACAGGGATGTTCTTAGTTCAAAACTAAGAATCCAGGGTAGTGGACCTTCTTCCACTGAGATGTTGAGGATTGGAGACCATGGCTCAGTTTCAAAGCTTGATATGGATAGTAGTTTTTTCTAATATGGTGTCGCAGTGCAGACGTGGTTTGTCATCCTCTCGTTTACTTTTTGTATTTTTTGTCTCTTTTTCCATTTTTAAATTACATATACCTTCCGGAAACCGGCCTCTGACACAGATCCGCTATTGTTTTTAGACCTTATAGCCAAAACTTTCATCAAGGGCTAGCCAGCCAATTAGCTACTTGCTATTTAGTCATTGTTAGCCCCTGCTAGCGGCCTTTACCCTCTGCTCAGGCATCAGCCGTTTTTTAGCCTGGATAATACCTGCCAGCCTCGGACTATTTTTCTCCACTACAATGCCGGATTTCTGCCGTAAACCCTGGACCATTACCCTTGATCATCACAGCTAGCTAGCTCCCGCTGAGTGACCTTGCAAACGAAATGACCACAACTACAATACCTCTTTCGCCATCTGGCCCGGTCCCTTCGTCAACACGGGGCCCCGCCGTACCACCACGACTGGTCCGCAGACGTAATCCCATCCTCTGTGCCTTCAACCGGCCTTTGCTGGACGGCGGAGCAGACGCTTCTACTTACCCCGGCCTGCTAACTTTAAAAGCTGTGTCTCCCGCTTGCTAGCATAGCAACGACCACCCTGCGGCTTCCCTGTTCCATCTATTGCTGTACACTGGACCCTATGATCACTTAGCTACATACAGTGCCTTGCGAAAGTATTCGGCCCCCTTGAACTTTGCGACCTTTTGCCACATTTCAGGCTTCAAACATAAAGATATAAAACTGTATATTTTTGTGAAGAATCAACAACAAGTGGGACACAATCATGAAGTGGAACGACATTTATTGGATATTTCAAACTTTTTTAACAAATCAAAAACTGAAAAATTGGGCGTGCAAAATTATTCAGCCCCCTTAAGTTAATACTTTGAAGCGCCACCTTTTGCTGCGATTACAGCTGTAAGTCGCTTGGGGTATGTCTCTATCAGTTTTGCATATCAAGAGACTGAAATTTTTTCCCATTCCTCCTTGCAAAACAGCTCGAGCTCAGTGAGGTTGTATGGAGAGCATTTGTGAACAGCAGTTTTCAGTTCTTTCCACAGATTCTCAATTGGATTCAGGTCTGGACTTTGACTTGGCCATTCTAACACCTGGATATGTTTATTTTTGAACCATTCCATTGTAGATTTTGCTTTATGTTTTGGATCATTGTCTTGTTGGAAGACAAATCTCCGTCCCAATCTCAGGTCTTTTGCAGACTCCATCAGGTTTTCTTCCAGAATGGTCCTGTATTTGGCTCCATCCATCTTCCCATCAATTTTAACCATCTTCCCTGTCCCTCCTGAAGAAAAGCAGGCCCAAACCATGATGCTGCCACCACCATGTTTGACAGTGGGTATGGTGTGTTCAGGGTGATGCGCTGTGTTGCTTTTACGCCAAACATAACATTTTGCATTGTTGCCAAAAAGTTCAATTTTGGTTTCATCTGACCAGAGCACCTTCTTCCACATGTTTGGTGTGTCTCCCAGGTGGCTTGTGGCAAACTTTAAACGACACTTTTTATGGATATCTTTAAGAAATGGCTTTCTTCTTGCCACTCTTCCATAAAGGCCAGATTTGTGCAATATACGACTGATTGTTGTCCTATGGACAGAGTCTCCCACCTCAGCTGTAGATCTCTGCAGTTCATCCAGAGTGATCATGGGCCTCTTGGCTGCATCTCTGATCAGTCTTCTCCTTGTACGAGCTGAACGTTTAGAGGGACGGCCAGGTCTTGGTAGATTTGCAGTGGTCTGATACTCCTTCCATTTCAATATTATCGCTTGCACAGTGCTCCATGGGATGTTTAAAGCTTGGGAAATCTTTTTGTATCCAAATCCGGCTTTAAACTTCTTCACAACAGTATCTCGGACCTGCCTGGTGTGTTCCTTGTTCTTCATGATGCTCTCTGCGCTTTTAACGGACCTCTGAGACTATCACAGTGCAGGTGCATTTATACGGAGACTTGGTTACACACAGGTGGATTGTATTTATCATCACTAGTCATTTAGGTCAACATTGGATCATTCAGAGATCCTCACTGAACTTCTGGAGAGAGTTTGCTGCACTGAAAGTAAAGGGGCTGAATAATTTTGCACGCCCAATTTTCCAGTTTTTGATTTGTTAACAAAGTTTGAAATATCCAATAAATGTTGTTCCACTTCATGATTGTGTCCCACTTGTTGTTGATTCTTCACAAAAAAATACAGTTTTATATCTTTATGTTTGAAGCCTGAAATGTGGCAAAAGGTCGCAAAGTTCAAGGGGGCCGAATACTTTCGCAAGGCACTGTAGCTGATGCCTGCTGGACTGTTCACTTATCACGGTACTCCAATTTGTTTACCTTCATTTTAGAGGTAGACTGATTCTAATTTTTCAACGCCGATACTGATTATTGGAGGACCAAAAAAGCCGATACCAATTAATCGTCTGATTTATTTATTTATTTATTTGTAATAATGACAATTACAATACTGAATTAACACTTATTTTAACTTGATATAATACATCAATAAAATCAATTTAGCCTCAAGTAAATCATGAAACATGTTCAATTTGGTTTAAATAATGCAAAAACAAAGTGTTGGAGAAGAAAGTAAAAGTGCAATATGTGCTATGTAAGAAAGCTAAAGTTTCAGTTCCTTGCTCAGAACATGAGAACATATGAAAGCTGGTGGTTCCTTTTAACATGAGTCTTCAATATTCCCAGGTAAGAAGTTTTAGGTTGTAGTTATTATAGGAATTATAGGACTATTTCCCTCTATACCATTTGTATTTCATTAACCTTTGACTATTGGATGTTCTTATAGGCACTTTAGTATTGCCAGTGTAACAGTATAGCTTCCATCCCTCTCCTCGCTCCTCCTGGGCTCGAACCAGCAACACAACGACAACAGCCACCCTCGTAGCAGCGTTACCCATGCAGAGCAAGGGGAACAACCACAGGCTCAGAGTGAGTGATGTTTGAAACGCTATTAGCGCGCGCTAACTAGCTAGCCATTTCACTTCGGTTACACCAGCCTCATCTCGGGAGTTGATAGGCTTGAAGTCATAAACAGCGCAATGCTTGACGCACAACAAAGAGCTGCTGGAAAAACGCACGAAAGTGCTGTTTGAATTAATGTTTACGTGCCTGCTTCTGCCTACCACCGCTCAGTCAGATACTTAGATACTTGTATGCTCAGTCAGATTATATGAAATGCAGGACACGCTAGATAATATCTAGTAATATCATCAACCATGTGTAGTTAACTAGTGATTATGATTGATTATTTTTTATAAGATAAGTTTAATGCTAGCTAGCAACTTACCTTGGCTTACTGCATTCGCGTAACAGGCTGTCAGTCTCCTTGTGGAATGCCACGAGAGAGAGGCAGGTTGTTATTGCGTTGCACTAGTTAACTGTAATGTTGCAAGATTGAATCCTCCGAGCTGACAAGGTTAAAATCTGTCGTTCTGCCCCTGAACGAGGCAGTTAACCCACCGTTCCTAGGCCATCATTGAAAATAAGAATGTGTTCTTAACTGACTTGCCTAGTTAAATAAAGGTATATATAAAAAAATATTTTAAAAATTAAATCGGCCAAAAAATACAGATTTCTGATTTTTATGAAAACTACTTAATTTGTCTGCCCTAGCCCCAAACTCAGGCCCTGTGTGTAGTTAACCGACCCTCTCTGCCCATTCATCGCCATTTTACCTGTTGTTGTCTTACCCGTTGTTGTCTTAGCTAGCTCTCCCAATCAACACCTGATTGCTTTATACCTGCTTTGTGTCTCTCTCAAATGTCAATATGCCATGTATACTGTTGTTTAGGAGAGTTATTATTGTTTTAGTTTACTGCGGAGCCCCTAGTCCCACTGTACATGCCTTAGATACCTCCTTTTTCCCACCTCCCACACATGCGGTGACCTCACCCAGTATAACCAGCACCTCTCTTATCATCACTCAGTGCCTGGGCTTACCTCCACTGTACCCCCACCACACCATACCCCTGTCTGCAAATCTGCTCCTTTTATTCTCTGTCTCCAACGCACTAAACGACCAGTTTTGCTTCCCTTTAGCCATACCCTCATCCTACTCCTCCTCTGTTCCTCGGGTGATGTGGAGGCTAACCCAGGCCATGTGTGTCCCCAGGCATTTTCATTTGTTGACTTATGTAATCAAAAAAGCCTTGGTTTCATGCATGTTAACATCAGAAGCCTCCTCCCTTAGTTTGTTTTACTCATTGCTTTAGCACACTCCGCCAACCCTGATGTCCTTGCCGTGTCTGAATCCTGGCTCAGGAAGGCCACCAAAAATTCTGAGATTTCCATACCCATATATCCATATCTCACACAAATTATTAAGGAAACCACCAGGTACAACCCTAAATCTGTAAACATGGGCACCCTCATAGATATTATCCTGACCAAATACACCTCTGCTGTTTTCAATCAGGATCTCAGCGATCATGCCTCATTGCCTGCATCTGCTATGGGTCTGCGGTCAAACGACCACCCCTCATCACTGTCAAACGCTCCCTAAAAAACTTCTGCGAGCAGGCCTTTCTAATCGACCTGGCCCGGGTATCCTGGAAGGATATTGACCTCATCCCGTCAGTCGAGGATGCCTGGTCATTCTTCAAAAATGATTTCCTCACCATCTTAAATAAGCACGCCCCTTTCGAACTGTTTGGGCATAGACCTGGAAAGTATGACAAGCTACTGTATCTCTGCAGTAGATTGCAGGTCACTCCAAAGCTGACTGCCCTTGACCAGAACAAAAACATCCTTTGGCGGACTGCAATAGGATCAAATAGTCCCCGTGATATGCAACTGTTCAGGGAAGTCAGGAACCAATACACACAGTCAGTTAGGAAAGCAAAGGCTAGCTTTTTCAAACAGAAATTTGCATCCCGTAGCTCTAACTCCAAAAAGTTTTTGGACACTGTAAAGTCCATGGAGAACAAGAGCACCTCCTCCCAGCTGCCCACTGCACTGAGGATAGGTAACACGGTCACCACCGATAAATCCATGATAATTAAACATTTCAATAAAAATTCCTCTATGGCTAGCCATGCTTTCCTCCTGGTAACCCCAACCCCGGCCAACAGCTCCGCACCGCCCGCAGCTACTTGCCCGAGCCTTCCCAGCTTCTCCTTCACCCAAATCCAGATAGCAGAGGTTCTGAAAGAGCTGCAAAACCTGGACCCATACAAATCAGCTGGGCTAGACAATCTGGACCCTCTCTTTCTAAACCTATCCGCCACCATTGTTGCAACCCCTATTACCAGTCTGTTCAACCTCTCTTTCGTATCGTCCAAGATCCCTAAAGATTGGAAAGCTGCCGCGGTCATCCCCCTCTTAAACGGGGGTGACACTCCAGACCCAAACTGTTATAGAGCTATATCCACCCTGCCTTTCTAAATTCTTCGAAAGCCAAGTCAATAAACAGATCACTGACCATTTCAAATCCCACCGTACCTTCTCCGCTGTGCTATCCGGTTTCTGAGCTGGTCATGGGTGCACCTCAGCCACGCTCAAGGTACTAAACGATATCATAACCGCCATCGATAAAAGACAGTACTGTGCAGCCGTCTTCATAGACCTGGCCAAGGCTTTCGACTCTGTCATTCACAGACTCAAATGACTGCCTCGCCTGGTTCACCAACTACTTCGCAGACAGAGTTCAGTGTGTCAAATCGGAGGGCCTGTTATCCGGACCTCTGGCAGTCTCTATGGGGGTACCACTGGGTTAAATTCTCGGGCCGACTCTCTTCTCTGTATATATCAACGATGTCGCTCTTGCTGCGGGTAATTGCCTGATCCACCTCTACGCAGACGACACCATTCTGTATACATCTGGCCCTTCTTTGGACACTGTGTTAACAAACCTCCAAACAAGCTTCAATGCCATACAACACTCCTTCCGTGGCCTCCAACTGCTCTTAAACACTAGTAAAACCAAATGCATGCTTTTCAACCTGTCGCTGCCCACACCCACCCACCCGACGAGCATCACTACTCTCGACGGTTATGACGTAGAATATGTGGACAACTAAACATAGCTAGGTGTCCGGCTAGACTGTAAACTCTCCTTCCAGACTCATTAAACATCTCCAATCCAAAATAAATCTAGAATCAGATTTCTATTTCGCAAACAAAGCCTCCTTCACTCATGCTGCCAAACATACCCTCGTAAAACTGACTATCCTACCGATCCTCGACTTTGGCAATGTCATCTACAAAATAACTTTCAATACTCTACTCAGCAAACTGGATGCAGTCTATCACAGTGCCATCCGTTTTGTTACCAAAGCCCCTTATACCACCCACCACTGCGACCTGTATGCTGTAGTCGGCTGGCCCTCGCTACATACAGTGGGGCAAAAATGTATTTAGTCAGCCACCAATTGTGCAAGTTCTCCCACTTAAAAAGTTGGAAGAGGCCTATAATTGTCATCATAGGTACACTTCAACTATGACAGACAAAATGAGAAAAAAAATCCAAAAAATCACATTGTAGGATTATTTATGAATTTATTTGCAAATTATGGTATAGCTGATGCTATGTATTGTCTGAAGCCACTGGCCGCCATATTGGTGGTACTCCTCAGAAGAAGCAGTCTTCCATAGGAATTAATGGAATTTTACATTCAAATGTTTCAAGAACGAAATTACTTGTATTTTAGTATTTCTTTGTTGAAGTGGGGTCAGTAATATTAGTACTAAAAAAATATATACTTAAAGAAATAGGTTATAATTATTTTTTTTAGTTCACACAATATATTTTATAAGTATGCAATAAGGTGTCTGTAATAGAATATAGGCTACTTGTCAAAAATGTCTATAGCTTCCAAACTCTTTACCAAAATGGCTCAATTCAGCACACCGTCAGTCATCCTGGGTTTATACACATCATTGGTGTGTATACCGTTTTTCAACAGTGGTAATGTGTTCTTTTTCTCTATTTACAGATGAACCTAGCTATCATTTTGACACTTCTAACCATTCAGTGCTCTATTGCCTGTGGTAGAGCAGAGTACAGAACAGGTGATGAATGCTGTCCTATGTGTTCACCAGGTAAGGACCAGCTCTGTATACTATATGGATTATGATGAAGAAAATACATTCCAATACCAATCAATCCATGACACTGACCTTTATCCCACAGGAAACCGGGTACATAAACACTGTACAGAATTTACAAGTACTTCCTGTGTCCCCTGTACCGACTCCACAATTTCTGTCCACTGCATGGTAAATGTGATCTAGACTACATTTATAAATGTTGGAGGCTGGCACATTTGTTTTGTGGTGTCCAGATGAAAAAATAGGACCATGACCTTGATAAATGGCCTGAAACCCTAAAATGTAACAAACAGATGATCCCACAACATCTCCATGGCCATTTTTTGAAAGGGGAGACCTGATGTTTGTGACCCTGACTCGCTTGTTTTGCGAGCTATCGCCACATGATCGTCTCTCAAAATTATTATTATTTTTTTTCTAATTTTACTAGGCAAGAACAAATTCTTATTTTCAATTACAGCCTAGGAACAGTGGGTTAACTGCCTGTTCAGGGGCAGAACGACAGATTTGTACCTTGTCAGCTCAGGGGTTTGAACTTGCAACCTTTCGGTTACTAGTCCAACGCTCTAACCACTAGGCCACCCTGCCACCCCTGTATACTATACTACTAAAAATCTGCTTTTTGGTATTAATTTAAGGTTAAGTATATGGTTAACATTGTGGTTAAGGTTAGGTTTTTCAAAGATAAATTGTAGAAATATGCTAGGTTTAGCAATAATTCAGCCTGGTCTCATACACTCGATGTAACATAGTAAACGTAAATCCAGGACACTCAGTCAGTATATGCTATGTTGCATATGGTTACATAAGATAGATTAAGACCAAAGGTTGCGAGTTCAAATCTCATCACGAACAACTTTAGTATGCTCAAGTACTTTTTTAGCTATTTTCCAACTACTTAACTTAGTTAGCTAACCCTTCCCTATTGGCGATTCTAGCTACCCCCAAATGGGATCAGCAAGCTACTGTACTACAGTATTAGCTACTAACTTCGCAATCATGTGCGTGCGTGCATATTGCCAAATATGTTGAATGCAAAGATTATGCTTTCATCGGTGTTGAATCCTTACTTGCCTAGCAGCATCAAGTTAAACCCTAAAAATGGTCGGCATGTATAGCTACCACAATATTGTTTACATTATCTAAACTAGACTAAAATAAGGTTGGGGTGGAGACTTGGAAGTCGTGCGCACATTCAGAAGTTTCGAGCTGATAATGACAGAGCCATACAATTACTACCAAAATCTCAAATGTTGATTAAATTGCATTTTTATGACAGCCTTGTATTCAGAGTTACTCAGAAATTAGTCTAGCGTACTCACCTGACGTTTCGGACCCGAAATAGATAACGGAGCTTCCAACGACACAAGTGACCGAGGTAAAGTCAGTTTCAGGTTGGATATTCGACTAATATTCGCCTGTAGTTTTCCTTATGTCCACCAACAGCAGTTAGGGACCGTCAACATAGTGACAGATCTAATTTGTCATATTTCAATTACTCCTAAAATGTTAAAAACTGGATCTAGCTCACCCAATGGTATAGACACACATTGCACACACCTTTCTTTTTTTTTGTCGATTTACATCACTATATTTAAAATTATTGATTTAAATGTTAGAATTTCAATAGCTCTTTGGTCATGTGACCTACTGACTTCAAACAAGGTTCAGAATGTACACTCAGTGGCCCTACACATCACACACTCTTTAGTTTGTCAATTTATCTCACACATTTTTACATGAATTTTCAATGTTTCTAATTTCAATAGTTCCTTGATCATGAACCTCAAACTAGGTTCAGAATGTCCTCTGACTACCCTTCTATATGGCACACCCTTTAGTTTGTCAATTTTCATCTCACGCAATTTTGCATTAATTTAATGTTTTTCAATGTTTCTAATTTCAGTAGCTCCTTGGTCATGTGACCTACTGACACAAGGTTCAGAATGTACACTCAGTTGGCCTAGACATTACAAACCCTTTAGTTTGTCCATTTTCATCTCACACGATTTTGCATTTAATTTGCCTTCTCTGCTCCCCTGAAGGACAGTCACTCACTCACCTATTCACTTGGGTTTTCTCCCTGGGGCCTTCCTGACCTCCAGGCAGACCCCCATTGACCTGGTGACCTCTGACTCCTGGCCTCTAGGCCTATTCTCCCTGCCCGCCTGCCTGCCCTCTCCCTGGGACTGAGAGTGTATAGCTTGGAACTACAGACCTCCAGGCCTCCACACCTACTCCCTGGAACTACAGACCTCCAGGCCTCCACACCTACTCTCCCTACCCAGTCAACACCCCTCTCCCTTAGAGTATAGCTTACTCCCTGGAATTACTAAGACGTCTATAGTCCCGCTGTCAGGAACCAAGTGCTTGGACTCAGAGTGGCTCCTGCCTTGATGGAGGCCTCCATGTGCACCTGGTAACCTGAAACAGGCTCTGTGCACCTGGTGACCCGCCTGCTTTTATCCGCTCAGAGACTAAGTCCCCAACCCAACTTCCACAGCCTCAGTGCTGCCCCCAGCCACTGAGTAACGCCCGGTGGTATCATCAGAGGCTTTTCGGTTTTAAAAACTGCACTTCAGTTGCCGCTACTAACTTTCTGCAGACTTTAACTGCTTTTTGAAACCCAATCGACATCAAGTGCCAGCGCAATACTTATAGGCTTGAGAACCAAATACCCCTTGCAGTATCGAGCGGCACCATCAACTGGGTGTGGGAAGAAGCAACAGAAAATAATAATACCCTTTCAATCATTTGCTTTCCCAGTCAGCCCTCTGGGACAGAAGCATAGGAACCACTTTACCAGCGCTTCATCGATATTCCTCACTTTGACATGAGGGGTCGCAGTCACCCCACAGGTGATTTGAGAGTGACCGCGACAGGTGGGTACGCTCTTTTGACTTTCATCAAGTTGACATTCAGTGATCCGTGCCCAGTGGGAACCTAGGCTTCTTCTGTCCGTTTTATGGTTCCGCAGCAAATCAATGGACGTGGATGGTACTATCCACATAAGATGTAAGACCCCCTCCCCAGACAGCAGGGGTGGCAAGGTAGCCTAGTGGTTAGAGCGTTGGACTAGTAACCAGAAGGTTGCAAGTTCAAACCCCTGAGCTGACAAGTACAAATCTGTTGTTCTGTCCCTGAACAGGCAAGTTAACCCACTTAACCTAGGCCGTCATTGAAAATAAGAATTTATTCTTAACTGACTTGCCTAGTTAAATAAGGGTAAAATAAATTTTTTTTTAAAAGACAAGCTGGAGATGCCTCTCCCCACTTCGTAGGGCTTGAGCCAGATCCATGCAATGCCCTATCACTGTGGGGCCAGTGGGTTTAGTCTCCGCCTCAAGTCTAGTGAGCGTAGAGGAGACCTCCCCACCTACAATGTGTGGGGCAGGTGAGCTCCGTATCTGGTGAGATCCACGAGAAGGGCCTGGCGCACTTCCAGAGTTGCCGCCACCAATCACCGGTTTCCAACCCCCACCGGTCCGCCTTCGGCCCACCAACGGACACCACCCCGACGAACCCCCGCATGCAGCCACTTGTGAGACCACACACGAGACACTGCGAGATGGGCCGCACAACAAACTTACAATCGTGGTGAGAGGAGGGCGATGGAGCGACTGCTCCCCTAGACACGGCTCGAGCCCAGCCCCGCTTCGCACCCCAGCCCAACTGACCCAGCCCTTAGAGCCAATCCTTGTCCCGAAGTTACAGATCTGTTTTACCAACTTCCCTTACCTACATTGTTATAACATGCCAGAGTTTGTTCACCTTGGAGACCTGCTGCGGATATGGGTACAGCCCGGCGTGAGATTTATAACCTCTCCCCCGGATTTTCAAGGGCCAGGGAGAGCTCACCAGACGCTGCCAAAACCACAACGCTTTCCAGGGCTTGGGCCCCTCTCGATGCGAACCCATTCCAGGGCGCTCTGCCCTCCACTTAGAAAAGAGAACTCTGCCTGTTCTGACTACCAGCCTGCCTATCCCCTTGTACTGTTTTGGACTCGGATCTGGTTTCTGACCCCTGCATGGCCTGCCTCGAGACTGCCTATCGCCTGGTACTGTTTGGACTCTGACCTGGTTTATAAATTCTCGCCTGTCCTCGACCTGCCTTTGCCTCCTCCCTTTGTAAAAATAAATATAGGAGCTCAGCCATCTGCCTCCTGTGGCTGCATTTGGGTCTCGCCTTGTGCCTTTATACTGTGGACATTCTGAAAGTAGTTTGAGATCAGTAGGTCACACGACCAAGCAGCCATTGAAATTCACAAAGTTAGAAAAAATTATGTAAAATCGTGTGAGATGAAAATGGACGAACTAAAGGGTGTGCAATATAGTAGGGTATTCAGTGGACATTTCTGAACCTTGTTTGAGGTCAGTAAGTCACATGACCAAGGAGCTATTGAAATTGTAATGTAAAAAAAGTGAGTACTTTGTTTATGCTCCCAAACTAATTCAACTCGGAATACAAAATGCTGCTCACATTTCCATATTTTTATTAGCTTTGGAAAGCGAGTTAATGTCCAAATTGTGAAAATAAGACTTTCCAACATCATGACACTTATTTTGAGTCTGTGGCTCAAGTGGTTTGAAAGATATTGAGGTTGGAAAGTGTGAATATCTGTCAAATATCCAACTTGAAACTGTCTTTACCTCGGTCACAAGTGTAGGTCGCTCTTTTCAGGTCAAACTTGGCAAGTGTAGATGCAGATTTGAATTTTAGTGTAAATACTCTCTTGACTCGATGTCTAGATCGATGTTGTCCAGTAGATTTTCACTTATTAGTTGGGTAAAGTTAGTTATAAATGCCATTTTAATTATACCTTCCTGTCGGTTTGTGCTATTGTCAAGGGCGTGGCATGACTATGAATACGTTTAGGAACAGTGACTGTCCAAACACTAAGATACAAATGACTAATTCGGATGTGTGTTTAGAGTCAGAAAGCTGTCATTTTCCGACATGGCTACTCTATTTATCATAGTAATGACAGGCGTGTGCGCCATAGAAATAAGAACGGATAGAAAGGGCGTTTCCATTCAAGTCAATGATGGAATAATGGGTAGAATGGCAGCCATTTTGCAAAGAAATAAATGCCATTGCATGAGTCACATCAGTTAGCATTATTTTAATTAACGATCTACATTACCATGGCAATCCAGCATCATTTGATAAAACATTCCACAATGTTATGAAACTTATTGCATCACAATACCACGCAGGCATCGCAAGTGTACCCATGAGTTTACCAGTCAATTGCCAGGGTTCGAGCTTCCAAGCCTGTTCTATTCATTCTTATTTCTATGGTGTGCGTAGTGGTTTAGGCTGAAATGGAGCGCTGACCCAGGTGCCATCAAATCCCTGACACGTTCCGTCGGGCGAATTCCATGCAAAAAGCACCAACACAGCAACTCCCTCATTTCTCTCTCCTCCAATTTCCCCATTAACTCCTTCACAGTCTCTGCTTCGCTCACCTCCAACACCGGTTCTGGTCTCCTCCTTGGCTCCTCACGATAAACAGGGAGAGTGGGCTCAGGTCTGACTCCTGACTCTGCCACACTCTCCCTGAGCCCCCCCCCCCCAATACATTTTTGGGGCTGACTCTCGGGCTTCCATCTGCGTCGCCGCGCTGCCTCCTCATACCAGCGACTCTCAGCTCTCGCCGCCTCCAGTTCTTCTTTGGGGCGGCGATATTCTCCAGGCTGATCCCAGGGTCCTTCTCCGAACAATTTCTCCTCCCAAGTCCAGAAGTCCTGTGATCGCTGATGCTGCCTTTGTTGCTTCTCCTGTGGCTCCTGTCCATTGACACGTTGCTTGGTCCGTTTGTGGTGGGTGATTCTGTAACGGGTTTCTTCTACCTCCTTCTCTGATGAAGAGGTGGAATAAGGATCGGACCAAAATGCAGCGTGATTCGTTCGATACATCTTTAATGATGAAAAAAACCACAAACAATACAAAACAACAAATGTCGAAAACCGAAACAGCCCTGACTGGTGTAACAAACACAGAGACAGGAACAGCCCTGACTGGTGTAACAAACACAGAGACAGGAACAATCACCCACAAACACACAGTGAAACCCAGGCTACCTAAATATGGTTCCCAATCAGAGACAACGATAATCACCTGACTCTGATTGAGAACCGCCTCAGGTAGCCATAGACTAATCTATACACCCCACACAACCCCAAGACGAAACACACTACAAATAAACCCATGTCACACCCTGGCCTGACTCAATAAATGAAGATAACATAATAAATATAGACCAGGGCGTGACACATCTCCTGAATGTTTTGTCATTCAGGTCCAAAAAGTAACTTTATAACCACTTCTTCTATAAGCAGATATGTATGGAAAGTTTTAATTTAATCAAATGGAATGCTGTCAAAAAGTGATTGAATTCAAATGGATTTACCATTAACCCATATAAAACTTACCATTACAATATGATGTACTTGACCTGTCTAGTTAAATAAGTGTTTGTGTTGCTTACTCTGTAGTTGTGCAGCAATGGGACGCATGAAGACTGATGATGGAAATTCTAGACAAGATGTTATTTGTAACAAAGTGCCACCAAGGATCCATACCACTCTAATAGTTCCAATATTATTATTAGGCCTAACAGTTGTTGCACTGTTTGGTTTCTACCTGGCAAGAGGTTAGTCCTTTGTTTATTTAACTTTATTTCTCTATTTAATGAGTCACTTCTTTAAAAGCATGTAATTGTCATGTAACTTGCTATTGTACTACATAAACATGCAACTCATGGTGAGTTGTCTTTTACCCCAACTAATCTGATTATTCTTGTTGTGTTTTCAGCTAAACGTAAGAAAGGTCAGTCGATATTTATTTATGTTAATGCCTTCCTCACCATGTTAACTAGTTTGTTTTGCCTCTATTAATCTGACTATTTCTACTGAACTTTCAGAGCTGCATGAATTCTATGAGGTAAGTCATTCTTTTTAAACTTTTCTATTTGTTTAAAATATTTTGAAATCCAAATCCTAGTAATTTGAAGTTTTAATACAAACAAACCCTCTTATAACATTGTTATGAAATCAAATCCATTGTCAGTGTTCGTTTTTCCTGAAAAATGATTTGTAGTGAGTGAAAAATTCTGTTAATTTTATGGATAAAGAATCCAATGTTGTCATTTAGTCCGTTTTAGTTGCTATAGCAATCCTAACTTGTGTAATACCTCATAGGTTCCTGTGCAAGAAACGGGACATCAACAAGTCACCAGTAACTCCCTGTATGTCATCCATTTGGATTCAATATTTCAGACTATCATAGTAATAACTGAGTAAACAGATTACTTTATACTAGGGCTGGGACGATACCAGTATTATGACAATGAAACAAAAGACAAAGCTGATTTAACTTCTTTTGGAAAACAGCCCTAATGTTGGAAACAAACACCATTATGTCATGCAGTCACATGTATTTATATTCCAAGCTTTAACAGACGTTATTTTACATACAGAAGGTTTTTAAAGTACCAAAGAGTTTGGCCATCTTCGTGTGATAATTCTTTTCCATTGGAAAAATACTGCAATACTGCTATCGTCCCGGCCCTACTTTATACTATTACTAACAAATTATTGACTTGTTTGCTTGTTGTTTTCCAGAGTGAAAACAGCAGAGAATGTGCCTGGTAATGTTGTAACTGATTGACAGTCAGTATCCACTAAACTCAGATGAAGTGCCATGAATGCATGCGGATACCCAGAAGGCTGTAAAACATGAATGGAGTACTTATGAACTGCAATGCATTTGCTCCTGCATTTTGACTATTAAGTATACTTATCTGGAGTGGACTGTTGAATACAGTGAATGCCAAGAGTGTGCAAAGCTGTCATCAAGCAAAGGGTGGCAACTTTGAAGAACCTCAAATATAAAATGTATTTTGTACTTTTTGGTTACTACATGATTCCATGTGTTATTTCAAAGTTTTCTTCACTATTATTCTACAATGTAGAGAATAGGTAGGTGTGTCCAAACTTGACTGGAGCTATATGTGTATAAAAAGTATACAGTAAAGTATTTGATCCCATATTCATAGCACACAATGACTACAACATATCTTGTTTGTTTTGGTTGTGTTTCAGATTATTTTGTGCCCAGTAGAAATTAAGGGTAAATAATATATTGTGTCATTTTGATGTCACTTTCATTGTATTTAACAATTAAATATTCCTAAACACTTTAATATAAAAGGGGAACGGAAACACTAGGATTTAGAACGCCATACAGTTCATGTTTGAAATGTTGTTGCCATCTTCATTGTCTGCACCTAACCTCACTCTCTTCCATTCACTCTCCGCGCGAAAAATCAATTACCACAGACAATTTGCTTGATTCCTGCCAGTGACGCACTGGCATCAGTTGTTACTATGGCAGTAGCTAAAATTAACCTTGTCGCCGATCAAAATACTAAATATAGAGATGTTTTTAAGTTCAATGAACATGTTTAATATAAGTGGTTTGAGTACATCTCTTTGTTTAGATTTACTTCCTAAAGGGTTTCTTTTCCCTTATAATGTGGATTCTTCCATGATAACGGATAATCCTGAATGAATTGTGAATAAATTAATATATTACTCCTCAGATACTATAGTATTACTAATGATGTATCATGTCTCTGATGTATCATGTTTAACCCGGAATCTAACATTGGTAAAAAATTGATTTAAGTTTCCCTACATTAAAGTCCCCGGCTACTAGGAGCGCCACCTCTGGGTGAGCATTTTCTTGTTTGCTTATGGTGGAATACAGCTCATTCAATGCTGTCTTAGTGCCAGCATCAGTCTGTGGTGGTATGTATACATCTACAAAAAGTACAGATGAAAACTCTCTAGGTAGATTGTGTGGTCTCCAGCTTATCATGAGATACTCTACCTCAGGCGAGCAATAGCTCGAGACTTCCTTAGATACCGTGCACCAGCTGTTATTTACAAAAATACATAGTCCACCACCCCTTGTCTTACCAGATGACGCTGTTCTATCCTGCCGGTACAGCGTGTAACCAGCCAGCTGTATGTTGATAGTGTCGTCGTTCAGCCACGACTTCGTGAAGCATAAGATACAGTTTTCAATGTCCCGTTGGTAGTTTAATCTTCCGCGTAGATCATCGATTTTATTTTCCAAAGATCGCACGTTTGCAAGCAGAATGGAAGGAAGTGGGGGTTTATTCGATCGCTTACGAATTCTCCGAAAGCAGCACGCCCTTTGGACCCTATTTCTCCACCTTCTCTTCACGCAAATCATGAGGATCTGGGCCTGTTCCCGGGAGAGCAGTACATCATTCACCTTGGGCTCATCAGACTTGTTAAAGGAAATAAAGGATTCTGACAGTCCGTGGTGAGTAATCGCAGTCCTGATGTTCAGAAGTTTTTTTGGGTCATAAGAGACTGTAGCTGCGTCATTATGTATGAAATAAGTTTAAAATAAGTTGCAAAGAAACTAACAAAAAAACAATAGGTTGGGGACACATAAAACGTCAGTCTTCTCCGGTGCCATCTTAAGGGATGACATTTTCACTTCAGCCTAGAGTAGAATTTTGTACTCGCTTTAAAACAGTAATGCAATTACTCATTGTATTGTGGTGTTATAGGTTACTATAGTCTAGGGCAGGATACTTGTATTGTGGTGTTATAAACTACTATAGTCTAGGTAGGATAATTGTATTGTGGTGTTATACTGTAGCCTACTATAATCTAGGTATGATAATTGTATTGTGGTGTTATAGGATACTATAGTCTAGGTAGGATAATTGTATAGTGGTGTTGTAGGCTACTGTAGTCTAGGTAGGATAATTGTATTGTGGTGTTATAAACTACTATAGTCTAGGTAGGATAATTGTATAGTGGTGTTGTAGGCTACTGTAGTCTAGGTAGGATAATTGTATTGTGGTGTTATAGGTTAATCTAGGTAGGATAATTGTATTGTCCCTAAACAAGAACAATCTTGTTGTAAATGTTAGTCAACCTTTATGGTTCAAAGGCAGAGGGACAGATGGCACTGTTATAGTTAGTGGTAATCAGTATATGTCTGTATACCCATTAAACCTTATTAAATGAACAAAGGTCACAACTTGTTATTCAGTACGTAAACTACAATACTCTCACAGAACTCTGAAAAATACAGTACAGAGAAGTTCCTACTTCCTACCTGACCTCTGACCACATCCTCATTATGATAAATGATCAGTTCTGTCAGCTCCTTCTGAAGCAGAGATCTCTTGGTTTTTCTTCAAACACTCTTCAAACTTTGACAAGTGAGTGATTTCCTCACCTGGAGGCGAAAGAAATGCACACCTGTTTAAGTGAGGTGCCGGCTAACGGAGTAGAACACCTATTTAGGAGAGGTGCTACCTAACGGAGTAGAACACCTGTTTAGGAGAGGTGCCGGCTAACGGAGTAGAACACCTGTTTAGGTGAGGTGCTAGCTAACGGAGTAGAACACCTGTTTAGGTGAGGTGCCGGCTAACGGAGTAGAACACCTGTTTAGGTGAGGTGCCGGCTAACGGAGTAGAACACCTGTTTAGGTGAGGTGCCGGCTAACGGAGTAGAACACCTGTTTAGGAGAGGTGCCGGCTAACGGAGTAGAACACCTGTTTAGGAGAGGTGCCGGCTAACGGAGTAGAACACCTGTTTAGGCGAGGTGCCGGCTAACGGAGTAGAACACCTGTTTAGGCGAGGTGCCGGCTAACGGAGTAGAACACCTGTTTAGGAGAGGTGCTAGCTAACGGAGTAGAACACCTGTTTAGGTGAGGTGCTAGCTAACGGAGTAGAACACCTGTTTAGGTGAGGTGCCGGCTAACGGAGTAGAACACCTGTTTAGGTGAGGTGCCGGCTAACGGAGTAGAACACCTGTTTAGGTGAGGTGCCGGCTAACGGAGTAGAACACCTGTTTAGGAGAGGTGCCGGCTAACGGAGTAGAACACCTGTTTAGGTGAGGTGCCGGCTAACGGAGTAGAACACCTGTTTAGGCGAGGTGCCGGCTAACGGAGTAGAACACCTGTTTAGGCGAGGTGCCGGCTAACGGAGTAGAACACCTGTTTAGGAGAGGTGCTAGCTAACGGAGTAGAACACCTGTTTAGGCGAGGTGCCGGCTAACGGAGTAGAACACCTTTTTAGGCGAGGTGCCGGCTAACGGAGTAGAACACCTGTTTAGGAGAGGTGCTAGCTAACGGAGTAGAACACCTGTTTAGGCGAGGTGCCGGCTAACGGAGTAGAACACCTGTTTAGGCGAGGTGCCGGCTAACGGAGTAGAACACCTGTTTAGGCGAGGTGCCGGCTAACGGAGTAGAACACCTGTTTAGGCGAGGTGCCGGCTAACGGAGTAGAACACTTGAAATAAAAAAGGAGAGCCACGCTCTAGGAGCTCAAATGCAATATTTGAATAACCTAATAACCAACGTTTCGACAGAGAAGCTGTCTTCGTCAGGATATAATGACAAACACTGCATCACCAGTTTATATTGTGTCAAAGGACAAACACAGGTAGGTGTCTGTAAACATGGCTGGGTGTGCCTTGATATCATTGGTTAATTTACAGATATAAATAGAACATGTAAACAAAGTCCTGTAAAAAAAAAGAGGGGTTACAATACTACAACTACAGTCACTACCAATCTCCAATATGATGCCCACCGCACTGAGCCAACCATAGTGCTAACAACCATCAGATCCTTCTAGATCTACTAGGGGCCATTTAAAGTGTCTACAGGGAGGTTTTCAGACTGGGCCACACCAATCTGTATAACATGATGAACCTTCTCATGTAGTAGGGTCATGTACCATGGTACCTTCACCCCTGTGTCCTCAGCCATGGTGGTTCTGGTGAAGTTAGATTTGTTCTGATGAACCTTCTCATGTAGTAGGGTCATGTAGTAGGGTCATGGTACCTTCACCCCTGTGTCCTCAGCCATGGTGGTACTGGTGAAGTTAGACTTGTTCTGATGACCCTCTCTAGCTGATCCTGGCTAAACCTGCCATTTCCTTTTGTGGCGCCGTTCACCTTCAGGCTTCAGTTAGACGCAAGAAACACTCATTAACTTTCACTTTATTCATTACGGGGTTTTTTCCACAGGCTGTTTGTTTACCTCTCCAACACTAAACAAATGTTTATTTCAATGTTTTGTTTTGACGTGGTATTACCTATGGGCGTATGCTTTTATTAATGACAATTACTTAAAATGTAATCCTTGCATCATCCATTCAAAAAGCATGCAACATGATAAGGACGTCATCTGTAACTGGAGGGAGGGGGCAGATTTAGGGGTGACGTTGGGATGCTCTGCTGTTGCTCTGGCACATGGACACTTCTGACTGTCCTCAATGGACCTTCCCTCTCTGACTGTTGACTGGATTCCTTGTCATTTTGGACAGTAAAACAAACTATTAACTAAGAGTGATTTGAATGTGAAATTAAAAATGTAAGTCACAGTTAATAAACTGGATTCAAAGTGGGGTTCCCACAAGAAAGGTTGAGTTGTGGCTGCTTAGCATGATGTATTGTTGTCTCTACCTTCTTGCCCTTTGTGCTGTTGTCTGTGCCCAATAATGTTTGTACCGTGTTTTGTGCAGCTACCATGTTGTGCTGCTGCCATGTTGTGTTTCCATGTGTTGCTGCCATGTTGTGTTTTCATGTGTTGCTGCCATGCTATGTTGTCTTATGTCTCTATGTATATAATTTCTGTTGTAATCTCCTCCCGGCACAGCCAGAAGAGGACTGGCCACCCCTCTTAGCCTGGTTCCTCTCTAGGTTTCTTCCTAGGTTTTGGCCTTTCTAGGGAGTTTTTCCTAGCCACCTGCATTGCTTGCTGTTTGGGGTTTTAGGCTGGGCTTCTGTACAGCACTTTGAGATATCAGCTGATGTAAGAAGGTCAATATAAATAAATTTGATTTGATGTAGTGTCTTTCTTGTTGTGATGTGTGTTTTGTCCTATATGTTTGTTAATTTATGTCAATCTAAACAATGGCGTTTGAGGGACACAATCAGAATGAATGAACATGCTCTGCATCATGCTAAGAACAGTCCTTATGCCTCACTGCTTCACTGCAGCATTATTGTTTGTATTTGTTTTTTTTTAATCTAATAAAAGTAGAGTTACAATTACATGAAAACAGTGGGGATTACAGAAACGAATTCATCAAATTAAATTGCAGGCTAAATGTTCTTTAAAAACAAAAGAAAACATACATTTAATATGGATTCACAATGGGGCTAATATCCACTCGGAATAAACATCCCTTTTGATAACCTTTTGTCATGTATGTTCATGTACTTACCTGGAGTGCGTGTGGGTGGCGCTATTACTAATTACTACATGTGATCGTCTGCACTTGACCTTGACATCTGATAAACGTTGTTCTGCCACCCGCATCCGTGTGCTAATATATTACATGGTGTCAGAAGTTTAAAAGTTATACAAGGAAAGCTCAACATTCTGAAAAGTGGAACAAATGAGACCACCAACTACTCTGAACCTAGAGGGAAATCTAGTGTGGATCCAGAAATTCAACCTTTACTATATATCATCGCCGGTGGCATCTCCGAAAAAGGGAAATGTGCCACGTTCCTGCACGTAGCCAGAGATGATGGAATCAATGTATTCAATATTTTAGATTTTGACGATGATGTAGATGACTTGGATATATTAAAATACCTTTTCCGAACGTAATATGAGCCAAGAAAAAATGCATCAGGTAACGTTAAGTCCGATATCTTTTTTACGAGAGTGCAAGGACAAACAAAGTCAATTGATGCTTATGCGACTGATCTAAAAAATGACTTTGAGTTTCAACAATTTACCGAGTCACTGATACGGGACAGAATTGTGTGTGAAATCACAAATGACCAAGTGCGCGGCAGATTACTCACTCAAAATTAACAACCACACATGTACTTTTAAGCTGGATACAGGAGCTGAATGTAAAGTCTTGTCCGGGTGAGACTTGAAAACTCTGAAAGTGAGTGGGGCTAATAAAATGTGCAGCCAGATTCTCTCTTTCCTTTGGTCCAAAAATAAGTACCTTGGTCTTGTCTTGATTTAGCTGGAGGAAGTTGAGCCATCCAAGTATTTAACTCCATGCAAAAATCCAACCGCAAACGAGTCACCTATTCTGGCCACCAGATAGAGCAAAAAGGCAAGAAAACACTCAACTGCAAGTACAAAGAGAAAGTGTTTGACCTGGAATGTCAAGTGATAGAACAAGATGCACCTGCAATACTTGGAAGCAAATGGGTTTACTACCGATAATATTCAAGCGTGAACAAAGACAGGCACTGACATTTTGAGTGAATATGAAGATGTATTCACAGGACTCGGATGTGTTCCAGGAGATAATATATTACACCTGTTGGTGTTTAAATCACATTTTAGCTTGAAGCGTGTTCGGTTATCCTACAGACTCAGCGCATTGCTACATGGTACTTGAAGAAGAAACGGAGGTTATTAATTAACTTAGTACACTGTTTAGATTGAGCACATCTAAGCGAAAGCTGTACTTTGTCATGACGATATAAACGGATGGATGTGTTCCAGACAAGGAAGGACATCTATTGGCTGAATTTGGCGGTCTGGAGTGTAGGTAATTATTTTGAAAGCGTTATGAAATGTGACAGTGTGTAATCCCATATCTCCAGTGACAATAATGATATAGCTATGAAGCGTTCTTACACGATTTCCTGATTTTCACAGACAGACTACTAACAAGTTACTTGGGAGGATTTTTTTTATTTTACCCATATATAGAACATAGGCTTTCAAATTGACAGGAGTTATCTTACCCTGCCTTGGACCTCCTACTTTCACTTGCAAAATGACACATTTTGTCATTTTGAAAGTATGAGGTCCAAATGCGGGGTAAAATATGGATTATTTATGTGTATAAAAATAGCCTCATTATGTTTTCTGCTACTGGATTTAACATGTTATGTCATTTTAATCTTGATGAATGACTGTATTTGTAATTTTACTACAAGGCTATTCTCTCCCTTTTGTTTACAATGTCTGTTCTACCTCTTGGTGACTCAACTTGCCTTCTGCTTTAAAAGTGCACTGCTGAACTCAATCAAAACAGCCACACCTTGGCAATGTTCCAGTATAGACTTTACGTCCGTCGCCTCGCCCCGACCTGCGCGCAAACCAGGGACGCTCTGCAAACGTCAACACTCACGCGTTTTGTGTTTTGTTGTACAGTGTCAAGGTTTTCCTGTGGTGAAGTAGAGGAGGACCAAAACGCCGCGTGGTTATTTTGATTCATATTTAATTAACACAGATAAACATGAACACTACAAAACAACAAACGTGGAAAACCAAAAACAGCCCTATCTGGTGCAAAACACAGAGACAGGAACAATCACCCACAAACACACAGTGAAACCCAAGCTACCTAAGTATGATTCTCAATCAGAGACAACTAATGACACCTGCCTCTGATTGAGAACCATACTAGGCCGAAACATAGAAATACCCCAAAACATAGAAAAACAAACATAGACTGCCCACCCAACTCACGCCCTGACCATACTAAATAAATACAAAACAAAGGAAATAAAGGTAAAGAATGTGACATACAGTACATGTGTATTGCGCCGTTGAGGATAGCCTGTGAGTAAGCATTTCACTGCAACGTTTACATCCTGTATTCTGGGCAAGTGACCAATAAACTTTGATTTGATGACAGCCAGGCACTAATTTACTAAATACATAGTTAGGCTTTTTATAATGTTTTATGAGGCAATGGTAACATATTAGGCATTTATTCAGAAAAAAATGTTCATATGTAATAGTAATTAACACTAGGGTAGCGGGAACACTTATGACATGACACAATAATCCTAATTATGTCTACATACACACTTAACCGCAAATTAGTTCATAATGTGTGTTCCCTATATTTGTCTAATGAGTCTATTCATTCCCAAGTAGGATTATGCTAGACCGAGCAGACAGTGAACCAGATAACGATGATGCTGCTCACACCCATTATCAAGTTGAGGAAAGAAAGCAAGCCAAATTCCCCAGATCAATGGGATAGTGATGTCTCAAGGATCCTGGATTGCACGGGCCGTTAGAAGAACTTACACAGCAGGTTAGGAGAGTTAGGTTAAGGTTAGGGAAAATGCTCTCCAAACCTGCTACAAAAATCACTTCCGGTCGTAGCTGTATCGAGTGGCCAAGACGGCAGCATTCTCTAATAACTATTTACCTGTTTCACACAGTTAACCATCTTATTACAGATCTCTTTTTTTGACTGATTCAATTCAGCAAGATATCATGATTTACAAACTGAAAGGATTATATTTACATTATATTTACAAGTCTACAGGTCAGTTCATCTGGATACTTCAAAACTCCTAAGAATTTCACAAATCCAGTGTGTGGGTCTTCCAGTGAGTTGGAGAGGATTGAGGAACCATGGCACAGTTTGAAAGCTTGTGGACTGTAAGTAAAATGTTTCTGATTTGCACATGTTGTGGCTTGGCGTGTTTAAAAAACAATTATCAAATGTAAATATTTCGTCCATTAAATATAAATCAGTTATTATTATCCTAGTAGTTCTGTCCATTTTACTGAAACCTCGTAAAATAAACTGTGGTGGAGAGAAGTAAATTTTCACATTTATTGACTGAATTTTTGTCCACTAACCTAGGTCAGTGTTTCCCAAATTCGGTCCTGGGGAACCCAAGGGGTGTAAGTTTTGCTTTGTGCCCTAGCGCTACACAGCTGATTCCGATAATGAACTCATTGTCAAGCTTTGGTTATTTGAGACAGCTATGTAGTGCTTGGGCGACAACCAAAACGTGCACCCTTTTGGGTCCCCAGGACCGAGTTTGGGAAACGCTGACCTAGGTTAGCTAGGGCTTGGTGTCACACCTTTAAAGAATGACTAAAAACACACCAGGGTGCACCACCACACTCACAAACGCCTATTTGAAATCGTCCCATATAATCATTTCATTTGAAATGTGAATATTTGGGTTAGAATTCTGTTCTCTACTTCCAGATACCTATTATATTGGTGTTTGAAAGCATTGGATCCTGTATTGCATGTGGTAGAGCTGAGTACAGAATAAGGGATGAATGTTGTCCCATGTGTTCACCAGGTAAGGTCCCTCTCTTTACATCATATGAATCACCAGACGTTAATGCATCATCAACACTAACAGAAAAACGTGACATTGATTCTCTCTTCACCAGGAAATCGTGTACATAGGCATTGTACTGAATTCACCAGTACCAGCTGTGTGCCCTGTGTTGATGCTACTTTCCTTGATGAGCCCAATGGTCTCATGAAATGCAAAGTGTGTACCAACTGTGATCCAGGTAAGAGTGGCCCGTTGTGTCTGCACTGACACCCTGACACAAACACTGATATGTTAGTCTGTGTTGTTATGCTATGAGGATATGTCAGTTGTAATCTGCATCAGATAATACATGCCATGTTTTCTCCATAGGTTTGGGTTTCAAGGTAAAGCAGCCATGTACATATTCATCAGACACTGTCTGTGGGACACTGGAGGGCTTCTACTGTCTAGACCCAACTAAGGATGGTTGTAGAGCAGCCCAGAGACACAGCAGCTGTAAACCTGGTCAATACATCAGCCACACAGGTTGGTCTTCATGTAAATCTTCCTATGGCATCAGTACATGATTTATGCAATCATGAGTTAAGCACATCTCAAGTCAGGATCCTTAATGAGTTTCACCCTGTTGGTGCAGGAACAACATCTACAGATACTGTGTGTTCTGACTGTACTGGTGACACCTATTCAGATGGATCATTAGCAGCCTGCCAGCCACACACACAGTAAGTGTGGCTCATGTACAATGGTTATTTCCCTCAAAATGTCAGCTAAATACTACAATATTAACATAGAAATGTAAAACTGAATGTTGGATGACTGCATTGCCAATTTACCAGTGGTCTATTTCTCCTATTATAGATGTGATACCTTGAAGCTTCAGCAAATTAAATCTGGAACTCATTGGTCCGACTCTGAATGTGGACCACAAATCTCACCTATAGCTACATTAGTATTTTCTGTGGTGTTGGGGGTACTCGCTGTGATAGCAGCCGTGACGACGGCAGCTATTATGAAAAGAAGAAGAAGAAAACACCAAAGATCCTGTAACTCGTGAGATTATTTTGGGGGAATTGTACATTTATTGTTTAAGTGAGAAATATCAAATAGCACTAAATCAAATGTTATTTTGTCACATGCGGTGAATACAACAGGTGTAACTAACGAGCCCTGCCAGACGATGCAGGTAGAAAAATAAATACAAATAGTAACACGAGGATTCAAATAAAACACACAAGAAAGGAGCTACAGTACCAGTCAAAATTTGACACCTACTCATTCCAGTGTTTCTTTATTTTTACTATGTTCTACATTGTACAATAATAGTGAAGACATCAAAACTATGAAATAACACATGCAATCATGTAGTAAAGCAAAAAAGTTTTAAACAAATCCAAATATATTTGATATTCTTCAAAGTAGCCATCCTTTGCGTTGATGACAGCTTTGCACACTCTTGGCATTCTCTCAACCAGCCCCAAGCCATAAGATTGCTGAACAATTCATAAAATCGCCACCGGACAATTTACATTGATTTGATGTAATAGTCACCTGGAATGCTTTTCGATTAACAGGTGTGCCTTGTTAAAACTTCATTTAATTTAAGTTCACTTAATGCGTTTGAGCCAATCAGTTGTGTTGTGGTTGGGGTGGTATACAGAAGAAAGCCCTATTTGGAAAAACACAAAGTCCATATTATGGCAAGAACAGCTCAAATAAGCAAAGAAAAAGGACATTAAGACATGAAGGTCAGTCAATCTGGAAAAGTATCGTCATTCCCAAGGAGACTCGATGCTGTAATCACTGCCAAAGGTGCTTCAAAGTACTGAGTAAATGGTCTGAATACTTATGTAAATGTTATATATTTTTTTTTATACATTTGTAAAAATGGGCTACTGTGTGTAGATTAATGAGAGGATTTAAAAGAGTTTTATAATAAGGCTGTAACGTAATAAAATGTGGAAAAAGTCAAGGGGTCTGAATACTTTCCAAGTGCACTGTACTAACAATTTTCTATTTATCCGTTATTTTACTGAACACATTGTCATTTCCAGCAACAACCTGGGGAATAGTTACAGGGGAGAGGAGGGGGATGAATGAGCCAATTGTAAACTGGGGATTATTAGGTGACCGTGATGGTTTGAGGGACAGATTGGGAATTTAGCCAGGACACCGGGGTTAACACCCCTACTCTTACGATAAGTGCCATGGGATCTTTAATGACCTCAGAGAGTCAGGATACCCGTTTAATGTCCCATTCGAAAGACGACACCCTACACAGGGCAGTGTCTCCAATCACTGCCCTGGGGCATTGGGATATTTTTTAGACCAGATGAGAGTGCCTCCTACTGGCCCTTCAACACCACTTCCAGCAGCATCTGGTCTCCCATCCAGGGACTGACCAGGATCAACCTTGCTTAGCTTCTGAAGCAAGCCAGCAGTGGTATGCATAGATGGTAAGTAGTGTTAGGTTCTAGTAAGAACTCGACAGACACTATGAAAGCTTAAACCAAGTTTATTCATCCCAAAGGATCGAACAGCTGAACAGACCAAGACATGGTTTCACCTGTGGTAGTATACATACCCCACTTTGGGTGGAGTCTCCTCCTTATTGCTAAACATAGCATGTTATTGCTAGGCAGGAAGCCCAATCCTATAACTAATGATTAATCCTATAACCTGTTATGGCTGGGGGCAGTATTGAGTAGCTTGGATGAATAAGGTGCCCAGAGTAAACTCTGCTACTCAGGCCCAGTTGCTAATATATGCATATTATTAGTATATCTGGGTAGAAAACACTCTGAAGTTTCTAAAACTGTTTGAATGATGTCTGTGAGTATAACAGAACTCATATGCCAGGCAAAAACCTGAGAAAAGCAGGAAGCCTAATCCTATAACGATTGACTAATCTTATAACTAATGATTAATCCCAGTTAAAGCTCAGAAATCCAAACCTATCAGTAGATAAATGCTTAAAATGTTGATGTGCAGTTACATTTTGAAACACTTAATTGTTAGTGTAGAGCTACTGGATACAATTCTATACATTCGGTATCATAAAAATGTTTTTATGCAACATCGAAATGCGGGGAATTCACAATACCGGAGGTCATGAATTCCCGAAAGGCATTGTAGGTGCTATGAAGAGGGAGCCTTAGTGTGACAGCACACATGTTTGCCTCTGGGTACTTTTTCTTCTGCTGCCCAGCGAGACGCCCTCGCGCTGTGTGGAGGAATTCGATTGTCGGGGTGACCTCAAACCCCAGGGGTGGCACCCCCGTTGCCCCAGTAGTAAACTCCAACACCATCATCACTGTTAGAGGAGGACATTCTCCATTTGAGGAGTATACAGTAAAACATTTAAAATACACATTTAAATCACAAAATGGAATAATATGCAGTTACCGATAAACGTGAACAATTTAACTACTATCTTACCTTGCACCTCAGCCAGCCAGTTGAACCAGTGGCAGATGGTGTCATTCTCCAACCACCGCCATTTGCCGCCAGGTAGGGAATAGGTTACTTTAAACAGGTCCATCAGGTCTTTGGCAGTGAGAGGCTTTATGGGGTCAACAAAGAGTACTCAGAAGCTGTCCGGGTCGTTCCCCAATACCTCCAGCAGCCCAAGAGAGTTGAGACCATGTATGAACCTGTTATGGTATAGAGACCGTATAAATATTAAACAAATAAGTGTTAAGGACAATATAGTGATGTGTATTGATTTAGGGGGGGGGACTGATTAAAAATAATCATGTTAGAGGAAGTTTATGACAAGTACTTCACAGATTTATGACAGAGTTGACTTACTGCTCCAAGGCCACCTGCAGGCTCCCTCGGACAAATTGTTGAGCCACCAATTCAATCACACCATCCCTGTCCTCCATTGTCTTGACAGTAATCCTTTTCAGCCCCAATAGGCTCAGCCAGTCTACCAATTCCTCCAATTTGTTCTTCACCTCGGAAAGGTCCTCTGCTTTTTTTGATCTAGAATTTTTTTTTTAAATGACAGGCAATCGAGAATTTTAAAAACATCAAAAGAAACCATACATGTAAAAAATGATGATCTATTATTTTCCTGTTGCTGTTAGGGAGGATATAAAACTCACATTTTCCAATATGCTTTCAGAGTAGTGTGGTTCACCTCCAGACTGAGTGGAGGAGCAGGCGTCCCACACACTGCTGCGAATAGTCGCTCAGAGAAGAAGTGTGGCCCAACCCCTCCAAGGACCACACATACACACTGATCATTTTCCCAATGGTTCCATACAGGCCCTCATGTGATGCTAAAAAATATTATTTCAAATGTGTGCCAGCATTACTATCCCTATGATATATTGCCCTGGACAAAGCACTTGAAAAAGCCTCTTCACAAAATGTTTTGGCTAAAATTCTGTATTTGACAATGAAAATCAGACCTTAATATGGGTAAAAAGAAACAAGAAGGCTTACCATGGACATCAAGCGGCATACGTTTAGCTCCTTCCGGACCCTCAAAGAGGGTCCCTTACGAGGAGATGTAATACTCCCTGGAGGGACCCCATTGGACAACTGCCCCCTCCACCTTAGACTCAGAGTCCACAAAGACAACGTCTATCTTAGCCCCATGCATTAAAGTTTTTTGAGAATTTTTTTTGTTGAGAAAGCTCATTCAAAATGTATGACAAATCGAATAAGGATTGATCCTAAGGAAAAACACTCTGACATTGAGGTTTTAAATACTACATTGTGTTTATAAACAAATGCTCTTAAAAAAAAACTCATGTCTCTGGATCGGATGATGGAGATGAGGGAGAAGAAGAAGGTGATAACAAGGTGAGGGGTGAAAAAAATAAAATATTGAGGATGTTAAGGGTGAGGGGTGATAAGAAGGAAAGTTTGGTGATGAAGGAGGTGAGTGGAGAGGAAAGAAGGCCGGTGAGAGGTGAGGAGAGGGGACATGTGTGACTGGAACAAATTGCAAAAATGGTTGAAGTTGGAGACTTATATGTCCCTCATTAACTTTAAACATCAGCTATCTGAGCAGCTAACCGATCGCTGCAGCTGTACATAGCCCATCTAATCTACCTACATCATCCCCATATTGTTTTTATATACTTTTCTGCTCTTTTGCACACCCGTATCACTACTTGCACATCATCATCTGCCCATCTATCACTCCAGTTTTAATTTTGCTAAATTGTAATTACTTCGCTACTATGGCCTATTTATTGCCTTACCTCCTCACGCCATTTGCACACACTGTATATAGACTTTTTGTAAATGTTATATATTGTGTCAGCACGCTTGTTTATTCCATGTGTAACTAACTCTGTGTTGTTGTTTCTGTCGCACTGCTTTGCTTTATCTTGGCCAGGTCGCAGTTGTAAATGAGAACATGTTCTCACCTATCTGGTTAAATAAAAGGTGGAAAAAATATCTATAAAAAAATATATGTGTGAAACTAGCGATCGATTGAGCCCAAACACTCATCCCACGCTCTTGCTTTTAGTCGTCATGGAATTGTTGTGTGTGCGCCTTATAAGCGCTAGTCAATTATGATTGCATTTCTTATTTTGGCTCGAAGACAACGCATCCGCCGACATCGAATGTTAGCCATCCCACTATATCAAGTAAATCGAAAAGTACAATGTATAAATGTGATGATGTCAGGAAAAGTAATGTGCGCAGGCTAACGAATTTTTCTAAGACGCCAGTAAGCAAGCAGGATTTCTGCCGATAAATGTGTGCTTTAGTATTGTTCTCTTTGGAAACTGTGGTATAAAGGGGATAAACGCCTCCTTTCTGTGCATGACCTTGTCCCGCTGCGTTGTCCATTATTTCCAAGGTAATGTACAAAACGTCTCCGTTTATTCCTTACATAATACGCAGATTGCATCATTCTGGTGAAATGCTTTGCCTTCCTCCGCCTGCTCTCCCACACCTCAAAACGACAACAATTCACCTCCTGTCTGCAGACAGAGAGAGGTGCTTCTACACCTGCATTGCTTGTTGTTTGGGGTTTTAGGCTGGGTTTCTGTACAGCACTTTGAGATATCAGCTGATGTAAGAAGGGCTTTATAAATACATTTGATTGATTGAAATGTGATTGAAGCCTAAGACGCCGTATCTCCCGCATTTCCTCTAGAGACTGAAATCAATACAAATAACGTCAAATAACAATATGCAAACTATATGTAAATGTTGGCCAATCACAAATAAATCGCATGTGAAACCAGCTATATGAAAAACAGCTCCTTTTATGGAACGCTGACAAAATCATTAGAGGAAAGACTAGGTCTGGTGACGTCAGCGGATATGGCGGATATGGAAAGTTCCTAAAAATAAGGGAAACTAGTCAGTCTTAGGCTCCATTCCAAACACTTGTTGATCTCACGGTTTTGCTTTTAGTCATCATGTAACGGTTGTTTTTGTGCGCGCTTAAGTGTGATGTCAGGAAAAGTTATGTGCATAGGCACATTTCCAAAAGCTAACCAAACATGAACATCACTTTTATGGTACGTGTTTGAGCCGTCATGTGCATTAGTAGCACAATTTCTAACTTATTTACATTTGTTTTTACTTACACTTGTATATTGACTTCTCCATATTAATGTTGGTTTTAAGATTTATATTTTTTTATATTATAAAAATACAATTTTAATTTATAAATTTTTTATTATAACATTTCAAATTATAGTACAATACCTTATACTACTCCCTCCTTTCAAAGAACGCGTCCTCGCGCTAGCTTGCGACTCTACGTCTTACAGGAACGCGCTCACCGGCTCACCAGTCGTGGATGCAAGGTCTGATCCCACTTCTGACACCAGTGTAATGAAAAAAGCAGGGAGCAGGTCTCGTACCCTTGACCTTCGAGCCCGAAGTCCAGCGTGCTATCGACTGTGCCGCAAAAGCATGATGCTCATGTGTCGATTTCAGCGCTTATAAACCCAGGGTCATTGCAATACAAACATAGGACATCATGTATATTTTTTTTCTGAAGAAACATAAAATAGCATTAAAAGTTACAAAAAATGTAATCACATTAATTGACTTTCAAAAGTTCCTAAAATAAATAAAGGCCAGGGTTAAAGTTGTGCAAACTTAATTGTAAGAATATGTTTTGTTGTTGTTGTTGTTATTGACAAATTCTGGATATTTATTAAATATTCGATTTCAAGTAAAAATATATTGCATTTGGGGACAGAGTTCAATTATTTGTTTTTGTGTATGTAGGCCGTCATTGTAAGTAAGAATTAGTTCTTAACTGACTTACCTAGTTAAATAAAGGTTAAATTTATAAAAATATATAACATTTACCAGAGAGAATGAATAAATTAATGACAAATTCAGTGGTTTTGTTTTCATTTGAATAATAACATATTACATCTTTCATTGTAAATACATGGGTCTTATTGATGAAATTAAAATGTAAATGCTTTACTCAATCCAATATCATTTCACAGAGTCACACTCATAGAAAGTGTATAATAGTTTCTCCTTCTTTATCACAGAAAAGGCATATGTCCTCTAAATACATGAATTTAGACAGGTTATTGCAAGGGTATATTTTGTGCAAGATTTTAAAGTTAATTTATTTTACTTTATTTGATATCCAAAATTTGTGAAGAAGCAATCAAGCTTTCTTCCATTAATTTCAGTAATATATGCATTCATTCCAGAAGAATTTCTCTCTTGGAGAGATCTTGTTCTTGGAGTTAAAAAGTTACTTTATGAATGTATTATTACATTTCTTATCCAGCAGGGAGAAACCTTCTAACATATATTGTGCATCTATCTTGACTGTTCGCCAAAACACAAATTAGATTTCATTAATTTAGTAAGTCCTGAAGGTTTTGCTTTGCATATAGAATTTTATTCTTTATAATGTATTGGGAAGTTATATGTATCTGAGAACTTTCTATAAGAGAGTATATTCCCTTCTTTATCAAATAAATCAAGCACATTAATAAGAATGATGAAATAGGGCAACCCTGGAGTACACTACTACGGTGAATATTAAATATTTTAGATGTGTTACGATTAATCATAATAGAACTATTAATATCTTTATAAAACACAATGATAACAGAGACAAAAGCTAGTCCCGAAACCAAAAGTGCACAACGAATGTATTCTGAATTTTGTCAAGGAATAAAATAATAGCCTTGGAATCAACTGAGTCAGTGTAATCAATCAAGTCTAAAACTAACTTAACGTTACAGCTGATTTGCCAGCAGCATACCACCCTGCATCCCACTGCCAGCGTGCTTTTGAAAGCTAGGCAGGGTTGTTCCTGGTCGGTTCCTGGATGGGAAACCACATGCTGCTGGAAGTGATGTTGGAGGGCCAGTAGGAGGCACCCTTTTCTCTGATCTAAAATAAATAAATAATGTAGGGCAGTGATTGGGGACATTGCCCTGTGTAGGGTGCCGTCTTCCGGATGGGACGTTAAGATGGTGTCCTGACTCTCTGTGGTCACTAAAAATCCGATGGTACTTGTAAGAGTAGGGGTGTTAACCCTGGTGTCTGGCTAAATTCCCAATCTGTTCAGTCAACTTACCTGGTTAAAAAAAAATGTGGAGACCTTTCATGAAACCATTGCAGTAATAAATGAATGATTGATTTACTTAAAGATATTGTCTGATTGCTGATTTCACCAATAAGCAAATGATTGACAAGGAACAAGGAACATACCCAGACACTAGGCATTCTTGGAACATGTTGAATACTGGTCCCTCTAAATGTTCCCAAAAGTGTAAATAAAATTCCACAGAAAGACCAGGTGCTTTTTCCTTCTTCAGAGATTTAAGAGCGTTTCTAATCGCTACAATAGAAAACTCCTCTTCACATATGGACTTGAACCATGGACATGTTTTATAGCATGTTCACATTCAATCCCATTAAAATTAGATTTATACACATTTTCATAGAAAGAATACACAATGTTGGATATTTACATAAGGTAATGTCAATATTTAAGGCAGAAAGAGATTCTCTTATAGTTCCTTTTTTCAAGAGCAAAAAAAATCTTGTGTTTCTCTCACCCTCGTCGACCCATTTTGCTCTAGATGTAATAAAAGCCCCTTTAGCTAAATCAATTCACATTTGATCTAGTTCTATTCAAGATGTATTCAAATCTGTTTCTTCCTCTGTTGAAAGGGTACCCTTTTCTGAAAGAACATTACATGTATTCATAAACTTCTTTCATCTTCTTTCAAAAATGTTTGCTTCTTTAATTCCTTACTGCGTTGTAATGGCTATAGACCTTACCTTGAATTTAAATATTTCCCAGTTACTTCCATGCTTTGGTTTTAAATAATTTGAGTTAAACGAGTCTATGATCAAGTTCTTTATACTCTTGTTCAAGACTGGATCATTTAGGAGTGAATTATTAAGTTTCTGAAATAATGACGCCTGGGGATGGAACCAAGGGGAGTGACATATATTGGGCAGGTAATAAAGGAGGTGATGGAGTCCAGGGTGTCATAGTGTCAATGCGCTGTTGCGCGTAACGATGGTGACAGGTGTACGCCATAACGAGCAGCCTGGTGACCTAGAGGCCGGAGAGGGAGCACACGTGACAATTTCCAGTATCCTCTAATGCCACTAGATTTTTCAGAACATTCTAACTTCAAGAATATAATTTTATGATCAGTCAAAGGAGCATGTTTATGATTTACTTCTTGTACATTCTGTAAAAAGTGTGTGTGGGGGGGTGAGAAACAGATCCATTCTGGATCTGGCCGTCATTGACCTATAACACCAGGTGTATTAGTTTGAGTTCACATTAAAGAATCGTAAACTGTCAGTTTACTGCAAAATTAGGTGATGATGTCACTATTCTGAGACTTTTGAGCTATTATTCTAGGTGAAAATCTATCTAAAGAGTTATCAGGTGTTGCATTAAAGTCTCCAGCTATTAGAAGCCATGCATTTGTATACTTGTTTTGCAGCTCAGTAAGCTTATTAGCAAGATTCAAAAATAAAGTATTCTTTGAAGAGTAAGAGTTGTACCCAAATACATTGTATATAATAAAACAATCATTATGTAGTTCGGAGATCAATATAACCCATCTCTGGACATACAAGACTGAAATATCACGTTTAAACTTATGAAGCAATATCATAGTACCAGCTGAGTGGTTAGACCCTAATTGTGACTATAATAAACAGTATTTCCCCATTGTGATTTACAAAAACTAGAATCTGAATCGCAGGAGTGAGTCTCCTGGAGTAGAATGAAATCTGCATTGAGAGTGTTTACAAAATAAAAACGTGATTTTTCTTTTAGTTATGTTTCATAAACCCCTGGCATTTAGAAATACAATATGTAGTACATTGAATTCAAAACGTTGCATAACCTGACAAAAATCAAATAAAAATAAGAAGACAAATACAGTAGTGATATGAATAACTGGTTAACTAGTAATCTAGGGAGCTAATAAGGAAACCTGAGCTTAGAGAAAGAACTGGACTACCCTAAACCGAGGTATTTACAGTGTGATCAATATGATGAACCCGTATTCACATTTACAAACCTGGTGATATAAAATGGGGTGAATGTAAAGATGACCAACTAAACTCAAGTAATTTAGCTAACTCTTAACGTTTTCCTTTGACTTAGAAAGAAGATGACATCAATGTTAGGTTAATGTAGCTACTGTATATACCTGAGCACAGTGTTCTCAAAACATTCAGTACTCTCATGACATTCACTTGAGGTCCTGGCAATCAAGCTTCTTTCCATCGATAAATGCAAAAGGGCCACTGAAAATGCTCTCTTCCCTTTTTCTTTAGCCTTTTTTACCATTGGCCAGAGTTTTTACCAGAGTACCAGAGTTTTTCCCTTGCAGCAGCATCTTCTGGAGCCTCTGATGTATAGTTTATTCTCCACACGAAACCTGGTTAAGTTTTTGCTGACTTTTCTTAGCGGATGTACAATCAGCTCAAATTAATTATGGGGCGTTTCAGGCCTCGGATTGAACATAATTGTACACTCGCAAACTCGATCAAAAAACGAGGGTTAAGGGGCTCACATTGCCAACTAAAGTATTATTTTAAGTTAGTAAATAGGGCAAGCTGTTTTGTAGCTTATCTACATTGTACCTTCACTATGCTAGCCTAGCTACTTTATTAGGCTATCTACATGTATGATGAAAGACAAACACCAAGAGGCTGGATGGACAGTGTTGTTTTACCTAGTACAGGCATGGTTGCCAGGTCCAGCTAAATTTGTAGCACAATAACCACTCAATACCCGCCCACAAGGCCTAAAAACTAGCCCAAATTTGTGTTTTCGCAGCAAGAGACGAGTTGCCACATTTTGCCGATAAACCCTTTTTCTATAACGCTTTTGAGCGAATTAAGAAGGAATATCAACGTAAATTGTAACAACGTAAGAAGCTAAATTCGGTTTTCCATCAAAACAAGAATTCTTACGAACTAATGTGTTTAAAAGGAATTTAAATATGTCACAATAGAAATAAAATTTGCCCTCATTAAACTCGCCAGATAATTTTCCATCAATGAATGTCGATTTAACTTGTTTGTAGTGATAGAAAAAGTACCCAATTGTTATACCTGAGTAAAAGTATAGATACCTTAATAGAAAGTTACTCAAGTAAAAGTGAGTCAGACAGTAAAATACTACTTGAGTAAAAGTCAAAGTATTTGGTTTTAAATATACTTGAGTATCAAAATTAAAAGTATATTAATCAATGGAGACGGCACCATTACCTTGTTTTTAAAACGTACGGACAGCAAGGGGCACATTCCAACACTCTGACATTATTTATAGATAGCCAGGGGCACTCTCCATCACTCAGACATTATTCACAGATAGCCAGGGGCACATTCCATCACTCTGACATTATTCACAGATAGCCAGGGGCACTCTCCATCACTCAGACATTATTCACAGATAGCCAGGGGCACTCTCCAACACTCTGACATTATTCACAGATAGCCAGGGGCACATTCCAACACTCGGACATTATTTACAGATAGCCAGGGGCACTCTCCATCACTCTGACATTATTTACAGATAGCCAGGGGCACTCTCCAACACTCTGACATTATTTACAGATAGCCAGGGGCACATTCCATCACTCTGACATTATTCACAGATAGCCAGGGGCACTCTCCATCACTCAGACATTATTCACAGATAGCCAGGGGCACTCTCCATCACTCAGACATTATTCACAGATAGCCAGGGGCACATTCCAACACTCGGACATTATTCACAGATAGCCAGGGGCACTCTCCATCACTCAGACATTATTCACAGATAGCCAGGGGCACTCTCCATCACTCTGACATTATTCACAGATAGCCAGGGGCACTCTCCAACACTCTGACATTATTCACAGATAGCCAGGGGCACATTCCAACACTCGGACATTATTTACAGATAGCCAGGGGCACTCTCCATCACTCTGACATTATTTACAGATAGCCAGGGGCACTCTCCATCACTCGGACATTATTCACAGATAGCCAGGGGCACTCTCCATCACTCTGACATTATTCACAGATAGCCAGGGGCACTCTCCATCACTCTGACATTATTCACAGATAGCCAGGGGCACTCTCCATCACTCTGACATTATTCACAGATAGCCAGGGGCACTCTCCATCACTCTGACATTATTCACAGATAGCCAGGGGCACTCTCCATCACTCTGACATTATTCACAGATAGCCAGGGGCACTCTCCATCACTCAGACATTATTCACAGATAGCCAGGGGCACTCTCCAACACTCTGACATTATTTATAGATAGCCAGGGGCACTCTCCATCACTCAGACATTATTCACAGATAGCCAGGGGCACATTCCATCACTCTGACATTATTCACAGATAGCCAGGGGCACTCTCCATCACTCAGACATTATTCACAGATAGCCAGGGGCACTCTCCAACACTCGGACATTATTTACAGATAGCCAGGGGCACTCTCCATCACTCTGACATTATTTACAGATAGCCAGGGGCACTCTCCAACACTCTGACATTATTTACAGATAGCCAGGGGCACATTCCATCACTCTGACATTATTCACAGATAGCCAGGGGCACTCTCCATCACTCAGACATTATTCACAGATAGCCAGGGGCACTCTCCATCACTCAGACATTATTCACAGATAGCCAGGGGCACATTCCAACACTCGGACATTATTCACAGATAGCCAGGGGCACTCTCCATCACTCAGACATTATTCACAGATAGCCAGGGGCACTCTCCATCACTCTGACATTATTCACAGATAGCCAGGGGCACTCTCCAACACTCTGACATTATTCACAGATAGCCAGGGGCACATTCCAACACTCGGACATTATTTACAGATAGCCAGGGGCACTCTCCATCACTCTGACATTATTTACAGATAGCCAGGGGCACTCTCCAACACTCAGACATTATTTACAGACAGCCAGGGGCACTCTCCATCACTCTGACATTATTCACAGATAGCCAGGGGCACTCTCCATCACTCTGACATTATTCACAGATAGCCAGGGGCACTCTCCATCACTCTGACATTATTCACAGATAGCCAGGGGCACTCTCCATCACTCTGACATTATTCACAGATAGCCAGGGGCACTCTCCATCACTCTGACATTATTCACAGATAGCCAGGGGCACTCTCCATCACTCTGACATTATTCACAGATAGCCAGGGGCACTCTCCATCACTCAGACATTATTCACAGATAGCCAGGGGCACTCTCCATCACTCTGACAGTATTCACAGATAGCCAGGGGCACATTCCAACACTCGGACATTATTTACAGATAGCCAGGGGCACTCTCCATCACTCTGACATTATTCACAGATAGCCAGGGGCACTCTCCATCACTCTGACATTATTCAGAGACAGCCAGGGGCACTCTCCATCACTCTGACATTATTGAGAGACAGCCAGGGGCACATTCCATCACTCTGACATTATTGAGAGACAGCCAGGGGCACTCTCCATCACTCTGACATTATTGAGAGACAGCCAGGGGCACTCTCCATCACTCTGACATTATTGAGAGACAGCCAGGGGCACATTCCATCACTCTGACATTATTGAGAGACAGCCAGGGGCACATTCCATCACTCTGACATTATTGAGAGACAGCCAGGGGCACTCTCCATCACTCTGACATTATTTACAGATAGCCAGGGGCACTCTCCATCACTCTGACATTATTCAGAGACAGCCAGGGGCACTCTCCATCACTCTGACATTATTCAGAGACAGCCAGGGGCACTCTCCATCACTCTGACATTATTTACAGATAGCCAGGGGCACTCTCCATCACTCAGACATTATTCACAGATAGCCAGGGGCACTCTCCATCACTCTGACATTATTTACAGATAGCCAGGGGCACTCTCCATCACTCTGACATTATTCACAGATAGCCAGGGGCACTCTCCATCACTCTGACATTATTTACAGATAGCCAGGGGCACTCTCCATCACTCTGACATTATTTACAGATAGCCAGGGGCACTCTCCATCACTCTGACATTATTTACAGATAGCCAGGGGCACTCTCCATCACTCTGACATTATTTACAGATAGCCAGGGGCACTCTCCATCACTCTGACATTATTTACAGATAGCCAGGGGCACTCTCCATCACTCTGACATTATTTACAGATAGCCAGGGGCACTCTCCATCACTCTGACATTATTTACAGATAGCCAGGGGCACTCTCCATCACTCAGACATTATTCACAGATAGCCAGGGGCACTCTCCATCACTCTGACATTATTTACAGATAGCCAGGGGCACTCTCCATCACTCTGACATTATTTACAGATAGCCAGGGGCACTCTCCATCACTCTGACATTATTTACAGATAGCCAGGGGCACTCTCCATCACTCTGACATTATTCAGAGACAGCCAGGGGCACATTCCATCACTCTGACATTATTCAGAGATAGCCAGGGGCACATTCCATCACTCTGACATTATTCAGAGATAGCCAGGGGCACATTCCATCACTCTGACATTATTCAGAGATAGCCAGGGGCACATTCCATCACTCTGACATTATTCAGAGATAGCCAGGGGCACATTCCATCACTCTGACATTATTCAGAGATAGCCAGGGGCACATTCCATCACTCTGACATTATTCAGAGATAGCCAGGGGCACTCTCCATCACTCTGACATTATTTACAGATAGCCAGGGGCACTCTCCATCACTCTGACATTATTCAGAGACAGCCAGGGGCACTCTCCATCACTCTGACATTATTTACAGATAGCCAGGGGCACTCTCCATCACTCTGACATTATTCACAGATAGCCAGGGGCACTCTCCATCACTCTGACATTATTTACAGATAGCCAGGGGCACTCTCCAACACTCTGACATTATTTACAGATAGCCAGGGGCACTCTCCATCACTCTGACATTATTTACAGATAGCCAGGGGCACTCTCCATCACTCTGACATTATTCACAGATAGCCAGGGGCACTCTCCATCACTCTGACATTATTCACAGATAGCCAGGGGCACATTCCATCACTCTGACATTATTTACAGATAGCCAGGGGCACTCTCCATCACTCTGACATTATTTACAGATAGCCAGGGGCACTCTCCATCACTCTGACATTATTCAGAGACAGCCAGGGGCACTCTCCATCACTCTGACATTATTCACAGATAGCCAGGGGCACTCTCCATCACTCTGACATTATTTACAGATAGCCAGGGGCACTCTCCATCACTCTGACATTATTCACAGATAGCCAGGGGCACATTCCATCACTCTGACATTATTCAGAGACAGCCAGGGGCACTCTCCATCACTCTGACATTATTTACAGATAGCCAGGGGCACTCTCCATCACTCTGACATTATTCACAGGTAGCCAGGGGCACTCTCCATCACTCTGACATTATTTACAGATAGCCAGGGGCACTCTCCATCACTCTGACATTATTTACAGATAGCCAGGGGCACTCTCCATCACTCTGACATTATTTACAGATAGCCAGGGGCACTCTCCATCACTCGGACATTATTCACAGACAGCCAGGGGCACTCTCCATCACTCTGACATTATTTACAGATAGCCAGGGGCACTCTCCATCACTCTGACATTATTTACAGATAGCCAGGGGCACTCTCCATCACTCGGACATTATTCACAGACAGCCAGGGGCACTCTCCATCACTCTGACATTATTTACAGATAGCCAGGGGCACTCTCCATCACTCTGACATTATTTACAGATAGCCAGGGGCACTCTCCATCACTCTGACATTATTCAGAGACAGCCAGGGGCACTCTCCATCACTCAGACATTATTCAGAGACAGCCAGGGGCACTCTCCATCACTCAGACATTATTCAGAGATAGCCAGGGGCACTCTCCATCACTCTGACATTATTCAGAGACAGCCAGGGGCACTCTCCATCACTCAGACATTATTCAGAGATAGCCAGGGGCACTCTCCATCACTCGGACATTATTCACAGACAGCCAGGGGCACTCTCCATCACTCTGACATTATTCACAGACAGCCAGGGGCACTCTCCATCACTCTGACATTATTCAGAGACAGCCAGGGGCACTCTCCATCACTCTGACATTATTCACAGATAGCCAGGGGCACTCTCCATCACTCTGACATTTTTCAGAGACAGCCAGGGGCACTCTCCATCACTCTGACATTATTCACAGACAGCCAGGGGCACTCTCCATCACTCTGACATTATTCACAGATAGCCAGGGGCACTCTCCATCACTCGGACATTATTCACAGATAGCCAGGGGCACTCTCCATCACTCAGACATTATTCAGAGACAGCCAGGGGCACTCTCCATCACTCTGACATTATTCACAGACAGCCAGGGGCACTCTCCATCACTCTGACATTATTGAGAGACAGCCAGGGGCACTCTCCATCACTCTGACATTATTGAGAGACAGCCAGGGGCACTCTCCATCACTCTGACATTATTGAGAGACAGCCAGGGGCACTCTCCATCACTCTGACATTATTCACAGACAGCCAGGGGCACTCTCCATCACTCAGACATTATTCACAGATAGCCAGGGGCACTCTCCAACACTCTGACATTATTCACAGATAGCCAGGGGCACATTCCAACACTCGGACATTATTTACAGATAGCCAGGGGCACTCTCCATCACTCTGACATTATTCACAGATAGCCAGGGGCACTCTCCAACACTCAGACATTATTGAGAGACAGCCAGGGGCACTCTCCATCACTCAGACATTATTGAGAGACAGCCAGGGGCACTCTCCATCACTCGGACATTATTCAGAGACAGCCAGGGGCACTCTCCATCACTCAGACATTATTCACAGATAGCCAGGGGCACTCTCCATCACTCTGACATTATTCAGAGACAGCCAGGGGCACTCTCCATCACTCAGACATTATTGAGAGACAGCCAGGGGCACTCTCCATCACTCGGACATTATTGAGAGACAGCCAGGGGCACTCTCCATCACTCTGACATTATTCAGAGACAGCCAGGGGCACTCTCCATCACTCAGACATTATTGAGAGACAGCCAGGGGCACTCTCCATCACTCGGACATTATTGAGAGACAGCCAGGGGCACTCTCCATCACTCAGACATTATTGAGAGACAGCCAGGGGCACTCTCCAACACTCAGACATTATTCAGAGACAGCCAGGGGCACTCTCCATCACTCAGACATTATTGAGAGACAGCCAGGGGCACTCTCCATCACTCAGACATTATTGAGAGACAGCCAGGGGCACTCTCCATCACTCTGACATTATTCACAGACAGCCAGGGGCACTCTCCATCACTCTGACATTATTCACAGATAGCCAGGGGCACTCTCCATCACTCTGACATTATTCACAGATAGCCAGGGGCACTCTCCATCACTCGGACATTATTCACAGATAGCCAGGGGCACTCTCCATCACTCGGACATTATTCACAGATAGCCAGGGGCACTCTCCATCACTCGGACATTATTCACAGATAGCCAGGGGCACTCTCCATCACTCTGACATTATTCACAGATAGCCAGGGGCACTCTCCATCACTCTGACATTATTCACAGATAGCCAGGGGCACTCTCCATCACTCTGACATTATTGAGAGACAGCCAGGGGCACTCTCCATCACTCTGACATTATTCACAGATAGCCAGGGGCACTCTCCATCACTCTGACATTATTCACAGATAGCCAGGGGCACTCTCCATCACTCTGACATTATTTACAGATAGCCAGGGGCACTCTCCATCACTCTGACATTATTGAGAGACAGCCAGGGGCACTCTCCATCACTCTGACATTATTGAGAGACAGCCAGGGGCACTCTCCATCACTCAGACATTATTCAGAGACAGCCAGGGGCACTCTCCATCACTCTGACATTATTCACAGATAGCCAGGGGCACTCTCCATCACTCAGACATTATTCAGAGACAGCCAGGGGCACTCTCCATCACTCGGACATTATTCACAGATAGCCAGGGGCACTCTCCATCACTCTGACATTATTCAGAGACAGCCAGGGGCACTCTCCATCACTCTGACATTATTCAGAGACAGCCAGGGGCACTCTCCATCACTCTGACATTATTCAGAGATAGCCAGGGGCACTCTCCATCACTCTGACATTATTCAGAGACAGCCAGGGGCACTCTCCATCACTCTGACATTATTCACAGATAGCCAGGGGCACTCTCCATCACTCAGACATTATTCAGAGACAGCCAGGGGCACTCTCCATCACTCTGACATTATTCACAGATAGCCAGGGGCACTCTCCATCACTCTGACATTATTGAGAGACAGCCAGGGGCACTCTCCATCACTCTGACATTATTCAGAGATAGCCAGGGGCACTCTCCATCACTCTGACATTATTCAGAGATAGCCAGGGGCACTCTCCATCACTCTGACATTATTCAGAGACAGCCAGGGGCACTCTCCATCACTCAGACATTATTGAGAGACAGCCAGGGGCACTCTCCATCACTCTGACATTATTGAGAGACAGCCAGGGGCACTCTCCATCACTCAGACATTATTCACAGACAGCCAGGGGCACTCTCCAACACTCAGACATTATTCACAGATAGCCAGGGGCACTCTCCATCACTCGGACATTATTCAGAGATAGCCAGGGGCACTCTCCATCACTCTGACATTATTCAGAGATAGCCAGGGGCACTCTCCATCACTCTGACATTATTGAGAGACAGCCAGGGGCACTCTCCATCACTCAGACATTATTGAGAGACAGCCAGGGGCACTCTCCATCACTCGGACATTATTGAGAGACAGCCAGGGGCACTCTCCATCACTCTGACATTATTGAGAGACAGCCAGGGGCACTCTCCATCACTCGGACATTATTGAGAGACAGCCAGGGGCACTCTCCAACACTCAGACATTATTCACAGATAGCCAGGGGCACTCTCCATCACTCGGACATTATTGAGAGACAGCCAGGGGCACTCTCCATCACTCGGACATTATTGAGACAGCCAGGGGCACTCTCTAACACTCAGACATTATTCACAGACAGCCAGGGGCACTCTCCATCACTCAGACATTATTCACAGATAGCCAGGGCACTCTCCATCACTCTGACATTATTCACAGATAGCCAGGGGCACTCTCCATCACTCGGACATTATTCACAGATAGCCAGGGGCACTCTCCATCACTCTGACATTATTCACAGATAGCCAGGGGCACTCTCCATCACTCTGACATTATTCACAGATAGCCAGGGCACTCTCCATCACTCTGACATTATTCACAGATAGCCAGGGGCACTCTCCAACACTCTGACATTATTCACAGATAGCCAGGGGCACATTCCAACACTCGGACATTATTAACAGATAGCCAGGGGCACTCTCCATCACTCTGACATTATTTACAGATAGCCAGGGGCACTCTCCAACACTCTGACATTATTTACAGATAGCCAGGGGCACATTCCATCACTCTGACATTATTCACAGATAGCCAGGGGCACTCTCCATCACTCAGACATTATTCACAGATAGCCAGGGGCACTCTCCATCACTCAGACATTATTCACAGATAGCCAGGGGCACATTCCAACACTCGGACATTATTCACAGATAGCCAGGGGCACTCTCCATCACTCAGACATTATTCACAGATAGCCAGGGGCACTCTCCATCACTCTGACATTATTCACAGATAGCCAGGGGCACTCTCCAACACTCTGACATTATTCACAGATAGCCAGGGGCACATTCCAACACTCGGACATTATTTACAGATAGCCAGGGGCACTCTCCATCACTCTGACATTATTCACAGATAGCCAGGGGCACTCTCCATCACTCTGACATTATTCACAGGCACACTCTGACATTATTCCATCACATCTGACATTATTCACAGATAGCCAGGGGCACTCTCCATCACTCTGACATTATTCACAGATAGCCAGGGGCACTCTCCATCACTCTGACATTATTCACAGATAGCCAGGGGCACTCTCCATCACTCTGACATTATTCACAGATAGCCAGGGCACTCTCCATCACTCTGACATTATTCACAGATAGCCAGGGGCACTCTCCATCACTCTGACATTATTCACAGATAGCCAGGGGCACTCTCCATCACTCTGACATTATTCACAGATAGCCAGGGGCACTCTCCATCACTCTGACATTATTCACAGATAGCCAGGGGCACTCTCCATCACTCTGACATTATTCACAGATAGCCAGGGGCACTCTCCATCACTCTGACATTATTCACAGATAGCCAGGGGCACTCTCCATCACTCTGACATTATTCACAGATAGCCAGGGCACTCTCCATCACTCTGACATTATTCACAGATAGCCAGGGGCACTCTCCATCACTGACATTATTCACAGATAGCCACATCCATCACTCTGACATTATTCACAGATAGCCAGGGGCACTCTCCA